>NW_020664471.1:10862885-10892944 GCF_002925995.2 Terrapene triunguis
GGGGGGGGGGCTCTGAGCGTTCTGGGCACCACCAAAATTTCTACAAACCTGCTGCCCCTGATACTTGGAGGGGGGGGTGAGGAGGCGAGGGGGGTGTTGGTGGACTGAGGGGGGCAAATCTCCCAGGTTCAAAATCTGGGACTGTGTCTGTTGGTCCTTTTTGCTGCTTTTCTCTGGGCTGGGGGTTGTCCCAATGCTGCAAAGAGGGTGTTCCCAAAGGAAGGTGCTTGCTTCTAACCCCCTAGGCCGTCAGTATGTCTGCTTTTCTCTAGTCAGCCCACTTGACAAGTTTTATTGTCCTTGGTCTGGCTCCCAGCCCCTCTCCAAGGGTTGCAGCTGTCTGGAGGTGCTGCCTTCCATGCCTTCCTCATTCACACCTCATTCATTCAACAGGGCAATTGATTACAAAGTGGGGGGAAGATCTTATTCTACTTCTAGCAAAAAGACATTTTTCTTTTACCTTAATTATATTACCTTATACAAAAATGCATAATGCAGAGATTTATCTACAACTGCATTGATTGACTGCTGTGTGCAGTAATATAGTGATCCCTGGGTCTTTGAATGAGTCTTTATACTTGGGGGGGGCGAGGGAGCGAGCACCGAGTAGGGGGCGAGCAGGTGGGCAAGCGGCGGGTGGGCAAAGAGGCGAGCAGTGAGCCAGCAAGGGTTCTAGGGGCGGGCATGGGGGTTTCTGGCAGGGGAGGGAGAAGGTGAAAGGAGGCGAGTGGTGGGTGGGGGACTGACTAGGAGGGACGCAGCAGGCCAGTGGGGGGATAGGGGGTGAAGAGGGGTGTGATGGTGGGGCCGAGCAGGGAGGGGGCGGGTCCTATTTTACTGCTGTGATCTGGTCACCCTATGTGTGCCGTTTCTTCCTCCTTCCCCCTCCCCCCACCTTCCTTTTCGGCCCACAGCTGTTTCGGCGGGGTGGCGCTGGGGAAGGAGGGTTTGTTTCCACGGGGTGGGCGGCGCTGGGGGGGTGTTTTGGGGGGCTGGGCGGCACTGGGGGGGCGCAATTTTATATTCTTGCCTCGGGCACAAAAATAGCTAGTTACGGCTCTGGTACCAGGCTTGTTATCCCCAGGGGAGTCTCTGACATGCTTCAGACCAAATGCACTGCTTCAGGTAGAATAAACAAACAGATTTATTAACTACAAAAGATAGATTTTAAGTGATTATAAGTCAAAGCATAACAAGTCAGATTTGGTCAAATGAAATAAAAGCAAAACGCATTCTAAGCTGATCTTAACACTTTCAATGCCCTTACAAACTTAGATGTTTCTCATCACAGGCTGGGTGGTTGCCCTTCAGCCAGGCTCTCCCCTTTGATCAGCGCTTCAGTTGCTTGGTGGTGTCTGTAGATGGAGATGGAAGAGAGAGGAAGAGCTTGGCAAATGTCTCTCCCTTTCTTTCTTCCCTCTTGGCTTTGCCCCCCACCTTCAGGGTCAGGTGAGCATTACTTCATCGTAGTTCCTGACTGACCAAAGGAAGGGGGGCGACTCACTTGAGAGTCCAACAGATCCTTTGTTGCTGCCTAGGACAGTGTCCTTTGTTTCTGTGAAGCTGGGCTGGGTTTGTCCCATACCTGCCCTGATGAGGTGTGAACTGCCCCTCTGTTTCTGGAGGGTTTTACCTGGGCTTGTTTTAAGCCATGAGGGCACATTTTCAGCCTCATAACTACATACATGAAATTATAACCTATAATATTACTGTAACAACAATGCTCAGTGCATCATGAGCCTTTCGAAGACACCCGACATGACAAACTTTGCATTGGATACCACATAATCATATTATAAGGATGAACATGGGGGTGCAGGGTATTCCCCTGAGAATCAGAGAGTCACAATAATGGTGTGCTGCACAAGGAAAAAATGCAGTTAGAGGTGGATCGCTGCCATTACTGATTTTGATTTCACCCTTTGATAAGGGTGTTTTCCTGTGTCCAATTTATGTTCATGTCCTATTACTACTGTGACCTCTTTTCTCTTGTTCCTGCATTTCCCGTTTTTCTTTTTAACTGGCCTTTTTGGGTGTTGAGAAGTATCTAGGTCAGTTCAATAATATTTCTTTTCTTGTTTTCCTGATACAGTAGATGTGGTAGAAAAAAGGTATTTAGTCACTGTATTCCTGTTAAAAATGAAATAAAGGGGCTCTCCATGAGACAGCCTAAATCAGAACCTTTTCAAAGCAAGAGAATGGAGTCCTAGTCAGGACTGCATCAGTGCTAACCCAGAGGCAGAATGGGAGCCAAGTCAGACTGCAGACTGCAATCTGAAATCCAGATTAGAAATGGGGCTCAACTGACCCTCATAGCTCAAAAAACAATGATGAAAGGCAGCCAGTGCAGATGGACATGAAATTGTCCTAAACGACTAAGAATGGCTTGTGGTCCAGGAGGAGTGGAAAGAATTACAGAATACGAAGTGAATTTAGGAAAATCCATCTGAAGTGGCGAACGAAAGGAGGATCGCATATAGTTATGTACATAACTGGGGCAATGTTTGAGCTCTGTTTTCAGTGCACTACACCTTTAAATGTTTTGTGTAAATCCTCATCTGGTGTAAACTGTCATGATTCTATTGAGTCTTCACCATTTACACCAGCTGAGGATGTGCCCTGTGGAGTTTCTCTGCCTAGTGATTAGAGGCAGTACTGAGAGTCATTTCAAGGAAGCTGGTATAGAGTGAATGATACATGCTATGTGGAGGCCTATACTTGTTTTTACAATTGCATTCCAGCACCAGTTCTTTTTGCTGTGTTTCCTCGGACACAAACAGCAAAACATGCACTTTCCGTCTAGATGAGTTTTAGTTTCAGATTAAAGAAGGCAACAAAGAATGAACAAATATAAATTTTCCAAGACAGAGTGTTACCCACTTTGGAGGCGCTATAGAACGGCCTCTCAGCACACAGCCACCTGACATTTAAAGATGCAGTATACAGAAGGGGGAATTAATCTCCCCTACATTGAATTGCTATACACCCCACAAGAACATTTTGACACATGTAAGGAACAAAAGGAGATTAGAGCCCCGTAAAATCTAGCTGGGATAATTTCTGATATGGCTAAGTATATGGGAACTAACCTTTTGGGCCAAGGAAAGTTGTGGAAGAGCTTGAATACAGAACAAGTATGATTATGCTGCATGCTTGGTGGTGGAGGAAGATACAAAGAGCTTGCATAGGTAGACTCTGCATATCATAGAGCACAGCTCCACAGGGAATCTTCACTGAGGAGTGCAGGTGAGCCAGGGGAAAGAGAGGGCATGGTTGTGGATTCACAGCTATGCAGATTCTCCCATCAAGCCACCTATGTAGGGGAGGTGCAGCTGAGCAGCCACAGAGATTGTAGAAGAAGGGATCCAGGGAAGTTCCAACAAATGGACGGTGTGTCCACTTGCCTTTGGCAGCCTTGAGGAAAATCCTGAAAGCACTACTGGGGTGAAATGAAGAGAAATTAGGCATTAACTAAGCTAGGAGGAACAACAGTGGTGTCAGATTTTTTTAAAGGAACATATATAGATTACATCTGTATTTAAAGAAAATGAAGAGCTTGAAGTGTTACTTCAAGGAGGAGCCAAAGGAGTTGGAAACTGCAAGCTTCCACAGATGAAATGTGAACACCAAAACCTGGCATGAAGCTGGCTTTTGTAAGAAAAAGCTTTTCCCCTCCCACTGTGGCAGTGAGCCAAGACGCATGCTGGCTGTGGTGAGCAAAGGTTGGTCATTGACCGGAATATCTTTAGTTATCAGAAACTCTGTTGGGAACAAAGGCACTGGCACTACAATCGAGAAAAATCATATTTACAGAGGATTGCTTCAGTTTGCATTTCAACTGTTGAAAGAGGTAACAGGCAACACACTTCAAGGGCCCTGCAGTGCATCAGCTTGTCTGATATTTAACAGCAGCAGTAAGACAATGACACTCCCTTATTGGCAGCCTTGCAGGCATTCTCTGAGGCCAAGGACTCAATGAGAATGGAGGCGTAACTATCCAGAAGTGGGCCGTGTGGGGGAAGCTTGCACTTTTACTGCCAGTGTTGTAATAGGTTTTTGATAAGTAGAGGACTTTGGCTTCCAGTTCCAGGACCATCAGTCTAACACCACTCTACAGAACTAAACTCAGAAGAAAACATCTTAACCCTTGTTTCAAAAAGACCCCAAATTCCTAGCGATGGAGGTGACACTACCCTAAGTCTTGGAAAGTGACTTCTGTCCATACTTCTCCAAGATCCCTCATTTGAGTCTCAAAGGCACCCACATGTGACAAAAACCTAGCATTCCCTCACTTTTGTTGTTGAAAATTGTTCACGCTGTCTATAGAGAATCATGCACTTGAGGTCACAGGAAGAGGTATTTACATGGTGGAAAGGAGTCCCATAGCATTTTACATTTCTTTCATGAATTATTGGTTAGTGTCCCTCATTTTGAGCCCCAGCCACACATTGCTTCCCATGTCTGGGCAGGTTGAGAGGTACTACTGGACTTGGCAGTTGAATGGACTCTGAACAACTGTTCTTATTTAAGCTGCGGTGCTGAGTTCCCACAACCCCCACTAACTTCAATGGAAGTTGGCAGGAGTACTCAGCACCTTGCAGGATCAAGCCCTGGATGAACAAGATTTTATTCCTATCTGTGAAGGTTATTTTCTGCAAGCCCCATAAAGTCAAAGGGCTTTATGAAAAGCAAGGTTATAGTTTTGCCCATGTCTGTGTTATTGTGCTGGTAACGGTGTCCTGCCACATCCCATGCATTATCATAAAGCTAGACAGGAAAGAAAGGTTATGGTAAAGCAGAGTAAGGGAAATGATAACATTATATCCATGACAGAGGCCCGAGCCGTGCATCTGAACTAAAATGAAGCTGGAGAGCAGTAGAAAAAAGCAAAACAGCAATTTACTTATCTATGGGTGTGGTTAAAGTCATGGGTATTCTAGCAAACAAAACCTCTCTTCACTGTCGTGAACAATGGTCTGGATTGAGTATTATCCAAAGCTAGTGATGAAGTTATGAAACAGGGAAGTTATAATGAAGTAATACTGTATTTTTACTGTAATTGAAATTCACCATTGTGCAGAGGGCCGGCTCAAACCTTATGCACACTTAAAGCTCACTTCATCTCACAAAATAGGACTTAAGAGGAGCATAGACTACGTGCTGGCTCTCTGCGCAGGAGTGAATTTCACCCTATATGAGGCAGAGAATAACTTTGGAATGAAGATCGTATTTTTTTAATAAATAGATGCAATATTTGCTTAATAAAACTCTGGCTCACAAGTTGGAGAATTGCTGCTCAAGATACTTCATAGGCTTTTTATAAGTGAGGCATTTATTCTTATTTCTTCCAGTCTGTGCAAGCCCTTTAAAATCATTCATCGGACCCAAAGGAATGTGCTATGCCTTGAAAAGGAATATGATAGAGTAGGGTGGAGTACATAGCCTCAGATAATCCAAAACATCTGAGTACTCAGCTTTCTCCAAAGAGAAACATGTTTGGTTTTATAACAACTGATTTAGGAGCCAGGCTAAAATACTCTATTGTGAGCCATACTCATAAAGCCTACAAGAAAGATTCCAGACCAGCATACAGCTTCCTTTCTTCTTGGGAATTGATACTCTGGTTGAAGTTCTGAGTGTATATGTCTCTTGTCTTTCATTCCTTGAATGAGGTTGAACACAAAATTGCTCAGCATGCAGAAAACATAATTTATATCTAATGCAAAATTCTCAATGTCACATACTATCTAAGTACCCAATTTAGCAATAAGCTCCACATGGGAGACTCCTACACCTGTACAGAGCCCCATTGACTTCAAGATATACATGGAGCATCCTTGACTTCCACGGGGTTCTGTGCAGGTGTCTGCTTATGTGGAGCTCATTGCAGGCTCAGGGCCTAGAAAAAAATCAAAGTATAGTGTAAGTAAAAATATGCAGGTTACAGAGTGAACTCTGTGTATGTCTTTAGTTAAAGCAGCAAAGCTATTAAAAATGTGAAGTGAAAAAGGCAAAAAGTTTGCTCTTCTTGTAAGAAAGAAAAGAAAAGCTGGTTTTTATGCCCTTATGTTTTTCTGCCACTTCCACCTATTCAAACTGAATGTGAAGCGGTGCAAAGAGCTAGAGCAGGAAGGCAGCATTCAGATTCAACTTACTTGGTTTCTATGTGAAGTTTACCCTTGTGATCAACAGCTCTTACAGTCACAAAAAGGGAGACCTTGAAATCAATGAGCCCAATCAGTTACCGGTGGAACTCCATTGAAGTCCCTAGAATTACACAGGGATGACTTTGTCCCTTCTGGTCTAAGCACCTCAATGTACCTTACTTTTGTGTGCACCGCAGAACAGCAAATTAGCTGTCACTATTACTAAGTTTAACCAGTTTGGGGGCTTATTTCGTGTGCATATGTTTTTCATTAGTTCTGTTTTTTCAGTTATGTTGTGTGATAAGATGAAATCTGCAGACAGTCAGGTCCCGCTGAGAGCTCTGACTCACCCTCAAATTGTTATTGCCTTAAGCCAGCAGAAAAGGCAGCCCCTTCCTCCTTTTTTAAATGTGTTGATGCTGGTGATAATGACTTTTGTTGATAAAGCTGTTTGTATGGCACCATCCACTGGTGTCCTATGGGGTTTACACAAAACAGCATCAAGGGGCATCTAGGTTATGGGGCAAGCTATAGGCTCACAGCTACTAGAGTAAAAGCAGGGACAGTAATCACTCATACATGTCCCTGTGAACAAGACCCCCATCTCCTCCTACCTAACTCAGCAAGAATGATATATATTAGGCATCAGAAACTCAACAAGACATACAACATCGCCACACATATTTTACCAGGACAATAAAGATCAGCAAATTATGAGTTTTCAAATGGTACCTCACAAGGCATACTTGTACAAAGATGATTACAATAGTGTGCCAGTGGTGAATACAGGGCTACAGACCATCACAAAATGGCAGATATACTGCATGATTTCCTATTTCCATGGATATTTGACCAGGCTGTGTTCTGTCACCATAGCTTATCAATACTAGTATTGATTAGTGTTCAGCTCAATGCCATCAACAGCTGCCTCCTCAAGATTATCCATCAACCATTCTGCTTCAAGAACTTGAATTGACATTGACATTGTCATTCATGTTGGCTCAGTTTGGTGAATCACTGTGTTTTATGGCTGAACTAGTTCCGGCATGAAGCAGAACACATTGGTCTGGTTATTAATCCAGATAAAACTAAGTTTCTGGCCATTACCATCAAACAGCCTCCAGATCCAGATTACAACCAGCTCAATATTAAACCTGTCCGAATGGGACATCAGGCAGGTGGCAGCTGCCAAATATTTGGGCAGTGTCATAGACAGTGCAGGAGGATGCTCAAAAGATGTGGATGCTTATGTAGCAGCAGCTGCTGCCATGTTTTGGGTCCCTCAGTGGTCTCTCCGGAGACGTCACAGCATCAAGCTTGTCACGAAGCTGTCAATCTATAGAACCAATTATACCAACTCTGTTGTATG
This sequence comes from Terrapene triunguis, assembly GCF_002925995.2. Taxonomy (NCBI): domain Eukaryota; kingdom Metazoa; phylum Chordata; order Testudines; family Emydidae; genus Terrapene; species Terrapene triunguis. The sequence continues at coordinate 10,870,401 of NW_020664471.1, forward strand.
CAAGTGAAACATGGGCACTGAGGAAGGCTTGAAGAACATTGGATTAACATATTTTATGTCAGGAGCACTTCTTAAGCTGTTTTCAGTTAAGACTGCAGCTTTTGGGGGGACGTGGTTCAGACCTGGGTCTGTGTTTGCAGCAGGCTAGCATGTCTGGCTCAAGAAGACAGGGTACTGAAGTCCCAAGCTGGCAAGGAAAATGGGCTCAGAGGTAATGAGGTGACATCAGGTGACAGTCCCAAGGGGCCTCTGTGACCCAACCCGTCACAATCCCTTTCTGCAGTACTCTTTCCTAGGCAGTCATTTCTCATTTTGTTTGTGTGCAATTGATTGTTCCTTCCTAAGTGGAGTACTTTTGTCCTTATTGAATTTCATCCTATTTACTTCAGACCATTTCTCCAGTTTGTCCAGACCATTTTGAATTTTAATTCTATCCTCCAAAGCACTTGCAACCCCTCCTTAGCTTGGTATCGTCCGCAAACTTTATAAGTGTTCTCTCTAAGCCACTATCTAAATATTGATGAAGATACTGACTAGAATTGGACCCAGGACCAATCCCTGTGGGACCCCACTCGATATGCCCTTCCAGCTTGAATGTGAGCCACCTATAACTACTCTCTGGAAAAAGATTTCCAATCAGTTATGCACCCACCTTATAGTAGCTCCATCTTGATTGTATTTCCCTAGTTTGTTTATGAGACGGTCATACGAGACAGTATCAAAAGCCTTACTAAAGATATATCACATCTACCACTTACCCTTATCCACTAGGCTTGTTACCCTGTCAAAGAAAGCTATTAGGTTGGTTTGACATGATTTGTTCTTGACAAATCCATGTGGACTGTTACTTATAACCTTATTATTTTCTAGGTGTTTGCAAATTGGTTGCTTGATTATTTGCTCCATTATCTTTCTGGGTACTGAAGTTAAGCAGTCTGGTCTGTAATTTCCCGGGTTGTCCTTATTCCCCTTTTTACAGATTGGCATTATATTTGCCCTTCTCCAGTCCTCTGGAATCTCTCCCATTTTCCATGACTTTTCATAGATAATCGCTAATGGCTCAGATATCTTCTCACTTAGCTCTTTGAGTATTCTAGGATGCATTTCATCAGGCCCTGGTGACTTGAAGACATCTAACTTTTTAAAGTAATTTTGTGTGTGTTATTTCCCTATTTTAGGCTTAGAGCCTACCTCATTTTCACTGATGTTCACTATGTTAGATGTCCAATCGCTATTACACTTTTCAGTGAAAACTAAAAAAAAAAGTCATTTAACATTTCTGTCATTTCCACATTTTCTGTTATTGTTCCCCCCGCCCCTCATTGAGTAACAGGCCTACCCTGTCCATGGTCTTCCTCTTGCTTCTAATGTATCTGTAGAGTGTTTTCATGTTACTCTTTTATGTCTCTAGCTAGTATGATCTCATTTTGTACATTGGCCTTTCTAATTTTGTCCCTACATGCTTGTGTTATTTGTTTATATTCATCCTTTGTAAATTGACCTAGTTTCCATTTTTTATAGTACTCTTTTTTGTGTTTCAGATCATTGAAGATCTCCTGGTAAAGCCAGGGTGGTCTCTTGCCATACTTCCTATCTTTCCTGTGCAGTGGGATAGTTTGCTCTTGTGCCCATATTAATGTCTCTTTGAAAAACTGCCAACTCTCTTGAACTGTTTTTCCCCTTAGGCTTGGGAATCTTACCTACCAGTTCTCTGAGTTTGCTAAAGTCTGCCTTCTTGAAATCCATTGTCTTTATTGTGCTGTTCTGCCTCCTATCATTCTTTAGAATCATGCACTCTGTTGTGTCATCATGATGATGAGGCAGCAGGTAGTCAGACTTTCTCTATCATACTTTATATAGCATCAGCAATTGTAGTATCTGGGCTCTGCCCACTCCTGTCAGACACACTGGAATTCTGCACTGGCTCTGTGTGATGGTTCAGCTCCCATGGTAGCCCACTGTGAAATGCATTGCCAAATTCCAGCCTCAACATCCTAAAGGCACTAGGCTTGAATGGCTAAAAGTAAAGGTTCCATCAGTTGTAATCTCCTGAGGGGAAGACCTTTCATTGGGGATTGGTCCTACTTTGAGCAGGGGGTTGGACTAGATGACCTCCTGAGGTCCCTTCCAACCCTGATATTCTATGATTGCCCTCTTTATTCTTCACATCTGTTGGGCTAAATCCTTCAGTTCCTATTTGGGCAACACTACTAGCTCATTGTGCGCCAGTGAGAGTAAGATGGATAGCATTCAACTTCTGCTCTCTCTCCTCATACTGCATTATTTTGGATGTTTCTATGGTTGCTATGCTCATTCCTATATTTTAAAACTTCAGTTCTCAGTTGCAGTGTACTACATAGAACAATGAATGTGATGCTCTGTACTCCCACATTCTCCAAACCCATCCACCTCTATCACACATCCCCAGCTAAGAACATAAAGATACTTAACATCTTATTCAAACAGCCACAAATGTGGGTGACATTGGCCAACCAAGGGCTATGATGATTCAGTGTACACTTTAGGAACCTCTAGCAGAGGAGTTCCCATGGAGCCCTGAGCACATTTTAAGACTGATCTCAGTAGGTCTGGTTCCTAGTCAAGTGCTTCCCTTGCTTGTATTGATTTCCGGCACCTAGAGAGGTGGGGTAGACCAGGCCCAGGTAAGGCTGAATCCCAATCACTTTAGAGGGCCAGCTCAAACTGTGACACCACCCCTTAGTGCACCTCCAGGCACAGAAGCATGTGGCAAAGGAGTGTTCTGTCATCTTTTAATTTCCTTATCATCGAATCATAGAAGATTAGGGTTGGAAGAGACCTCAGGAGGTCATCTAGTCCAATGCCCTGCTCAAAGCAGGACCAACACCAACTAAAGCAGCCCAGCCAGGGCTTTGTCAAGCCAGGCCTTAAAAACCTCTAAGGATGGAGATTCCACAACCTCCCTAGGTAACCTATTCCAGTGCTTCACCACCTTCCTAGTGAAATAGTGTTTCCTAATATCCAACCTAGACCTCCCACACTGCAACTTGAGACCATTGCTTCTTGTTCTGTCATCTGCCACCACTGAGAACAGCTAAGCTCCATCCTCTTTGGAACCCCCCTTCAGGTAGTTGAAGGCTGCTATCAAATCCCCCCTTACCTCTTCTCTTCTGCAGACTAAATAACCCCAGTTCCTTCAGCCTCTACTCGTAAGTCATGTGCCCCAGCCCCCTAATCATTTTTGTTCCCCTCCGCTGGATTCTCTCCAATTTGTCCACATCCCTTCTGTAGTGGGGGAACCAAAACTGGATGCAATACTGCAGGTGTGTCCTCACCAGTGTCGAATAGAGGGGAATAATCACTTCCTTCGATCTGCTGGCAATGCTCCTATTAATACAGCCCAATATGCCATTGGCCTTCTTGGCAACAAGGGCACACTGCTGACGCATATCCAGCTTCTTGTCCACTGTAATCCCCAGGTCCTTTTCTGCAGAACTGCTGCTTAGCCAGTTGGTCTCCAGCCTGTAGCAGTGCATGGGATTCTTCCTTCCTAAGTGCAGGACTCTGCACTTGTCCTTGTTGAACCTCATCAGATTTCTTTTGGCCCAATCCTCCAATTTGTCTAGATCACTCTGGACCCTATTCCTACCTTCAGAGTATCTACCTCTCCCCCCAGCTTAGTGTCATCTGCGAACTTGCTGAGGGTGCAATTAATCCCATCATCCAGATCATTAATAAAGATGTTGAGCAAACCCGGCCCCAGGACCGACCCCTGGGGCACTCCGCTTGATACCAGCTGCCATCTAGACATCGAGCCGTTGATCACTACCCATTGCGCCCGACAATCTAGCCAGCTTTCTGTCCACCTTATAGTCCATTCATCCAATCCATACTTCTTTAACTTGCTGGCAAGAATACTGTGGGAGACCGTATCAAAAGCTTTGCTAAAGTCAAGATATATCACATCCACCGCTTTCCCCATATCCACAGAGCCAGTTATCTCATCATAGAAGGCAATCAGGTTGATCAGGCATGACTTGCCCTTGGTGAATCCATGTTGATTGTTCCTGATCACCTTCCTCTCCTCCACATGCTTCAAAATGGATTCCTTATGAGTTAATTATAATGAAATGTCATATTTAGAGAAGACCCTGAAAGAAACTGCCAGATACAGATATTCCAATCTGAGGAAATTCAGACCCGAACCTAGAGTCATACTTCTCAGCTAGTCTATGGCTCAATGATGGGACAAATCAAACCAAGACCGGGGCTCTCTTTGATCCAGCAAATCATGAAAGCACACGTTTAATTTTAAACATGAACATTCCCATTGAAATTGAAGTTAAGCAGGTTTGTAGCCCCATTGAATACTCACATGCTTAACTGCTCTGCTGCATCAGGGCTAATGTGACCTAGATTTTGCTCCAAACCTAAATTTTGGAAGGTGGGTCCCTCATTAGTCATATTACAGAAACATAGGGGGCCTGAATTTTCAGAGATGCTGAATGTGGGCATGTCCAGCTGAAATTAGTGGAAACTGCAGAAAGTCTGGCACAATAAATGTAAAGAAAAGTTTCATAAATAATAGACATGCAGCCAAATAAATAACAGCAAATAAAATCAATTACCAATGAGAGCCTGCCTTCAGAAAGAAGGCATTAACTAGAAAGTGCAGTTTTGTAAGATGTCTTTATTTGTCTTGTTTTCATATAGGCAGTCAGAATTATTTTTCCAAGTCTTGGAAATCAACATAGGGATTTCCAGTCATTAAAACAATGTTGCCGGTTCTTTATTTCCATTGGACTATATGCCATGCAGATTACACAGACCCATTGATCAAATCCTCCTTCCCCCTTTTTAAGCAGCTTTTCCACTACTTCCGAAGTGGTGACATTTTAAAAATTAAATTTAAAATTCCATCCGGCTTTTGCTATCTCTACATTTCTAAAAGTACTGTAGGCAGTGGTGTGCCATATATGTATGGAACTCATGCATTGCATGCCCCAGGACCAGCTGTGCCCTTGGGACAATTACAAGCAGGTGCTAAACCCGCATGAAGGATGGCATTTTGTAGAACAAAATGGCGTCCTCCACACAGTGTGAACTTGCATGCAAGGTCATATCTGATATGAAAGTGTAGAATTGTATGCCTTACTAAAAATGTCATGCCACGCCACTGACTGTAGGATTTGTGAACCGTAAGGTCCTGATTCAGCATTGCCATGTAACTACTTTGTACCAGCAAGTCTAGTGCAAAAGGGAGGGAGACAGGCTCCAGGGAAGACCTCAGGCCCAGGGGACCTTTACATTCAGGCCAACAGGGCCAACTCCACTAGTTCTGCATTGCTTCTGCAACAGCTCCTGGAGTTGAAGACATTCAGAGTGGGCTGGACGTGGGAGAAGGAGTGGCCAGGACAGAGCTGCATGTTCCCTGCAAGGACCCAGAGGATTCACGAAAGAAGGGGTGCAAGTTAGGGCACCCCACAGATCCATGTCAGTTCCTGTACCTGCTGAATAGGGCAAAGGTGCTAACAGGCATCAGCACAGAATAAACCTGGCCCCTCAATCCAAACACACCCCTTGCTGTGACCTGATGGAAGCATAAATGTAAAAAACATTAATTTTAGAAAAGGTTCTATTTCCTTTAAGTATATAGAAGAACTCATCTGCAGGGCTGCAGCTGCCAGCAATAATCTATCTATCTCAGGAGATGAAGAGCTAGCCTGATAATGAGATCATATCCATTGAAATGACCTCCCTGCTATTCAATTTGTCCAATGTCAATTCATGAATTCTGCACAAAATGTTTTAGGGAAGGCAACAAACCTCTGTAAAGGAGAGTTGATAATGAACTGAATTATTTTATGAAAACAGAAACTTAGAAAAGGTCAGTGTTTTAGTTATTTTGATAACACCATATTTAATAGATATATTTAGAGAGAGCCAGAGTAGCAGATCATTTGCCTTTTAAAAATTTTAAATATACTGTACCAAATCTTCAGCTGGTGTAAATCAGCATAGCTCCATTGACTTCCCTGGTTCTACACCAGTTTACATCAGCTGTGGATCTGGCCCACTGGACCTGACTCACAAAGAGTTACTCCAGTTTCACAAAAGCTTAGCTGTACTGAACTCAGCTATACTATACTGGTGTTGATTGGAGTAAGTCAGTGGCGATTCAGTCGCTTTGCATTTCTGAAAAAACACATGAAGCATCTTAGGCAGACAACTCAACCATTTCCTTTTGCATTTTAAGAAGAAAATAACCCACAATTAAGTCACCCAGCAATAAGTGGGTAAATGGACAGTTTTTTGGCTCAGCAATAGGCAGACAAGCTCTTGCAGTCAGGTAAGATATTTTTCTGTTGTGACCATTTTTTCAGCCTGTCTGCAGCCTGCCTTTTGGAGCATCACAGTGTTAAAAATATTTTTTCCTGAAGGGTATTACCAAACGGCAGCAGATGTCACTGACTTAGCGCTATCGGAAGGGTCTATTAAAAGTAATGTAATTAATTACTTAGGTTGTCACCACAGCACTGATTTTCAGAGGCTTAAAATGGTTTATTATTTAGGGCCCAGTTCAACAAAATGCTGAGCACCCTCAAGTCCTATGGAAGTCAGGAGGGATCAAGGGCACTCAGCAATTCAAGAAGCACTTAGCATCTAAGGGCTTGATCCTGAAAATATTTACTACTCGGCCAGATGCTAACTGTTGGACATGATGCCATGACTTCAATGGGACTTTGCCCAGCAGTAGGTATTTGGAGTATTGAGCCCTTTGTTTGTAAGATCTTTGGGACAGGGACCATCTCTTTTGTATACTATATGGCACAACTACAACTTCTATCTCTAATAAAATATAAGGAAGCAAATGTTAAGAAGGAAAAAACAAAATCTATAAGCCTATAGAGAACAACAAGCATGAATAATATACAGCATGGGTGTCTGAAGAGCAAGTCAGAGTAATTTGATTGTTTAACTAGACTTATAACATTAGAGGATGAAGGAGAAGAAGTAGATATGACTGTTCGGATTTTAATAAATAATTTGATACACAATCTTATTCTCAAAAGAAATTTAAATTGGCTTAGATATAAATGTGGATTGAAAACTGCCTAAGACTGTAAACAAAAAGCAATAATTATTAATTTGCAAAATATCAAAGAGGAAAGGTTTCCAATGTGGTGCTATAACAGTGTTTATTCCCATCTATTTCTCATCTCCGTTAATGATATGGAAGAGGGGATAAATGGTATATTAATGACATTTGCATATGGTACTAAATTGGGAGTTGTTTCAAACAACACTGAGGGTAGAAGAACATTACAAAGGAATTTAGAGTACTTAGAACTATGGGTATAACAATAAATTTACATGTAGAGCCTCATCCAAAGTCCACTGAAGTCAATGGAAAGAGTTCAAGTTGCCATGTCTAGAGTTTGGAAGAATGCAAATTAATCTATCTGGGGAAAGATAATCCAAAACACAGCTATTCCATTGTGAAAATCTGACGAGCAGGCATGATGAAAGAGACCTAGCAGTGATTACAGACAGCAATTTAGGCATGACTATGCAATGCAGTTTGACCACTCAAGAGGCCAATGCAATAGTGAGCTGCATACGCAGATGCATTGATGTAATAACCCCTCTCTGTAAAGCTTTGGAGCAATAGGTATCTTATTACCCAAAATACTGATGAACTGGAAGATGTTCACAGAACCACAACAAAAGTGATGATTAGAGTTGGTTGAAACGGAATCATTTTGTGGGAATCTATTGATTTTGTCTAAATTTAATAAAATTAGAAAATAGCTTTGTTTCAACAAGGTCAAAGCGCTTTGTTTCACTTTATCATTTTGACTATTTATATTACAATATACAATACATTAGGTCTCCCCACCTCTGGTGGTTATGGGCCACATTGTCAGGCCTCTCTTTACTCTTCTGCTCAGGTTGTGATTCTGGACATGGTGGGAAGAGGAGAAGTGCTCACCTAAGCAAGGAGTGCCCCCACTGTGAGCAAATGGACACAGGGCTGGCTCTGGCTTTTTTGCCGCCCCAAGCAAAAAAAAAAAAAAAAGAAAAATCGGGGCGGCCGGAGCCAGGGTGCAGGGGGACTTCCTGCGCTGCAGACATGCCCCAGCTAGCGGGGGGGATGGGGAGGGAGCGGGGGAGAGAGAGAAGGGGGGCGGCCAGGGCTTCAGCGGGGTGCTCCACGCGACCCCAACCGCCTGCCAGGAGGGCTCCGCGCTGCTCCGGTCGGTGGGCAGGGAAGGATGCGGGCTGCCCTGCCGGGCTTGCTACAGACCTGGCACCGGCTGGGGCAAACGGAGTGTGCAGCCCGCTCCCAGCAGGGCACTCCCCTCCTCCGCGCCGCCGCCCCTACGGGGCGGCCGGATCGGTGATCAACAAAAAAAAAAAAAAAAGTGGCCATGCTGCCCTAGGATTGGGCGGAATGCCGCCCCGTAGAATCTCCCGCCCCAAGCACGAGCTTGCTGGGCTGGTGCCTGGAGCCGGCCCTGAATGAACATCACATCACTCTGGAAACCTACCCAGGCATGTACATATTGCCAAAATCTAGCTATGGCCCTTAGGATCACTATGCATTGTGTAGATAACTAGTAAAGTATTTTATTTAATAGATTTATAGAAATCCATCCAGCCATATGCTTTAGCCACCCTTGATAATTTAAATACATCTGCTGCTGCAGCAAAATTTAAAATAAGCCACCACCAGGGAACAAACGAATCCTACACCCTCCTTGAACAATTCCTCACGCTTACAACCATGGAAGGAGAAGGAGTGGAGCAGGGCAGGGAGAAAAGCTTTGCAATGTGTATTGAAAGTCAGTAGATCCAGGCTATTTGCAGACCAAAGCAGGGAGAGTGAATTCCATAGCCTTTGCAGGTCGCAACATGTGACCTGGCACTGTGCTCAGAGAATTCCAGTTCATTGTATGCACTGCTGAGATTTGACACCATTGACCCAGAAAAGGGAGTGTGTGTCCCTCCTGAAGAATTAAAAACAGGATGAGAGAAGTGTCCAAAATGACTAAATTGGCTCACAGCATTGGAGAGATATAATTTGAGCTGACAGGACACAATAACTGTAGTTATTGCTGAGCACTGAAGAAAGATGGGGAGGAGGAGCAGAAACTTAAGAGAGGAGACACACAGATGAGAAGAGGATCTTGGCAGAGTCTGAATGGTGGTGCTGCATGGAGTTTAAAGATTTCAAATCAGATATTTTTAGTAGTATTAAAAAAGTGTGTTTGTCTAAAGTCTAACATTTAGCAATGTAAGATAATTGTAGGAGGTGCACAATTACCAGCAGTGCCACCTAATGGTTAGGCAGGGATTTGGCAAGGCGCCTCTCCTTTGAAAGTGCAGTCTGGTTATTTAGTGCCCCTGTCCCAAGGGTTTCCAATCCCTCCCCTTGAGAACAGTCCCCATAGGTGGCAGGTATAAGAGGCCAGGGGAAGCTAAGCATCCCCAAACAGCCGGCTCGCTGCCTTTGGAGTGCGCCGCTGCCAAAAGGGTGGGCAACCCAGCCGTGGCCTTGCCCTCACACTGCCCCAAGGCCCCAGTCCTGCTTGTCCTCTTCCCCCAAGGCGCTGTCTCTTCCCGTCCCCACTTCGCCTGTATGGGAGCCACATGGGAGGGGGTGAAGAGGCACTCGCGAGAGGTGAGTAGCTGGCCGGCTTGTCGGCAGGCAGGCAGGGGAGACCGGTGGGGGCAAAGAGGTGCGAGCAGGGGAGCCGGAAGTGAGCTGGCTGGCCAGTAAGCAGGTCGGGGAGGTGGTGAAGAGGCACGAGCAGCGGGTGGCAGAGGCAGAGGAGGGAGCAAAGAGTCATACACGTGCGAGCGGTGAACAGCTGGCCCAGCTTGCTGGCCAGTGGGCAGAGGGGTCAGGGGAGGGGGCGAAGAGGCACGAGCAACAAGCAGGGTGGCCGGGAGAGGGGGCAAAGAGGTGCATGCGCGCACGAGCAGTGACTGGCCGGCGGGTGGGCAAGTAGGGGACCGGGGGGGGGGGGGGGGGGGGGGGGGGCAAAGGGGCATAAGAAGTGGGCAGGGGGGCCAGGGGAGAAGGTGAAGAGGCATGAATGGCAGGGGCCGAGTGGGGCTGGGAGTGGAGCATGGGCAGGGCTTCACGGGGAGGCCGCCTCGGGACAGGGCCACAGTCTGGGCGTGCACAGCTTCCCCAAATGGAGGGGTCACATGCTGCCCATGTCAGTCCCCCTTTTGTTTCCCAGAGTAACTCACGCTAATCAAGTCTCTGGCCTGCAGTCTCAGTCACCTGCCTCTTCTCCATGGGTTTGCACAGCAGACTCTGTGTTGCCAGGTCCCAGGCAACGAGCTCCTGGGTAGCACTTTCCCTTCTGAGTTCAGAGCAGCTCCCTTCCCCTGCCTCCGTCTGAACTGGTGTGCTCCCCATTTTAAAGCCCTGCCTCCAGCTTATGCAGGCTTTGCAGGTGTGGCTGGGTGGGGTCACCTGGGCCCAGAGCTGTTCCTTAACTCCTTGCTCTCCAGGGTGGAGTTTGTACACCCCGTCACAATAATGTATATTGCGTTGGGAAAAGTCTCCTGGCAAGAGAGGATTAAGAGGCTTTTGTGAATGGCAGGAATGCATTCTTGATGCTGAGGCCACTTACCCTATCACATCATTTCACTCTTGCTAAACATTCCAAGAGCCTCCAAAATTGAGCTCCGTGAGTGGATTTCTAACTGCTGAGAACTCAAGGGTGCTCTCAGCCAGGGATTGGGACCTAAATCTCTCAGGACAGCACCAAGGGTTCGTCAGTGTATGACAGCACTGGGAGTGGCTCTATGAATACCATGGGTTCATCAGTGTATGACAGCACTGGGAGTGGCTCTATGAATAGTAATCTCTTGTCCACAAAAGCAGATCTGCACAACTACTGCAGTGTCAGCCGTCTAGTCAATAGTTTGTCTCTGGAAATCATCACAGAGGAGATAGGACTGGGGAAAAGCGCATACAATTGTATGCGTTGTGATCAGAAGCAGTTTTCATTCAGAGGTAGATTCCTACTGCCCTCTGCTGTAGCATATTTATAAGACTCTTGAGAAGAGCAATTCCTAAAATCTGCATCTGTAACTTTCACTCTATGCATCCGAAGAAGTGAGGTTTTTACTCACGAAAGCTTATGCCCAAATAAATCTGTTAGTCTTTAAGGTGCCATCAGACTCCTTGTTGTTTTTCCTAGAATCTGATAAATATACTGGATATTAAACCCAAAGAACTACATTAAAAATGTAACTAGAGCCTAAAACACCAGGCTTTGATTTTTCCCTTGTTTACACCTAGCAATCCTTAGAATGTCTTAATCAATTTATTTGCAGTTTTATGTGTATACAATTTTTCCCAGGCTGATGACTTTTCTGCAACGTTTCAGCATGAACACTAAAAAAAAAAAAAAAACTTTAGTTATGTAGTATTGCAAAGCTAGAGGTTACAATGGAAGGGCTGCCACAGCCAGGGCTGGCGCAACCCATTAGGCGACCTAGGCAGTCACCTAGGGCACTAACATTTGAGGGGCGGTGGCCGGATCGGCATCGGTCATCGGCAGCATTTTGGGGGTGGGACCTTCCTCCGCCTCTGTCGGGGGTGGCATTTTGGGGGCGGGACCTTCCGCCACCTCTGTCAGGGGTGGCATTTTGGGGGCGGGACCTTCCGCCACTTAGGGCGGCAAAAAAGCTGGCGGTGCTCCTGGCCACAGCTTTAACTGGCAAAAAGTGCCATCTTTCGGCCCTTCTTCCACTCTTGGTTTTGAGAGAAGTTGATCCAAACCTGCCCCCTAGTTTTGGATCCAGTGGTCATTTCAGAGTTACCAAGCACCTCCCCTCTCTGTAAAATCCTTGGGTAAAACCTACTTCTTTTGTAAGAGTTGCACTTGTATGATTTGGATCAGGCCCGTTCTGATTCAGTACCAATTTATATTCACTTTGCCCAGTTGTAAATGATTATACAGAATGTAAGGCAGTGCAGAAGCAGATCTTCAGCTGGTGTAAAGAGCCTCATTCCACTGACACTACATCTGCTTACACTCAGAGGATCTTACCCTACGTCTTTACAAATTAGGTAGTATAATCATAATCTCTGGGCCCAGTTCTGCAATCCTTACTTGTGCTGAGTAGCACTGTCCTATGTGAGTAGTTCCATTGACCCCAATTGGACTATTCATGTAAGGAAATGCTAGTCAGCATGATTAAGTCTTGCAGAATTGGGTCCTCTGTTAAAAGATTAGAATGTGTTCTGTTTACTGACACAAATGTGCTCTGACAGAGAACCAAGATACAGGAGCCAAAGCTTTCTCAGGCCTTTGGCATTTCTTGAAATAATTCATATACTTGATCTTTCCTGGGTTAGTAACAAGAGTTTAAGATCAAGCCTCTCAGAACAGCACATGGAGTGGACCCTCAGTATTTTCCCTTTACATAGGAGAGGATTGGGAAAGCAGCTGCTTCTGTGTCAAACCTCTACCCCATGAGTCTCACAGAAGGCTTTTAGGTTAGGATCTATGCAGGAAAAGTGGGCGGGTGTAAGGCCATATCATCCCTCACCTGGCCATTGAGTTTATCTTCTGGCACATGGCTTCTGATTAGGGTTGTCAATTAATTGCAGTTAACTCACGTGATTAACTCAAAAAAATTTATCCCGATTAAAAAAATTAATCAAAATTAATCGCACTTATAACAATAGAATACCAATTGAAATTTATTAAATATTTTGGATGTTTTTCTACATTTTCAATATTGATTTCAATTACAACACAGAATACAAAGTGCACAGTGCTCACTTTATATTATTATTTTTGTTTACAAATATATGCACTGTAAAAATGATAAAACAAAAGAAATAGTATTTTTCAATTCCCTCATACAAGTACTGAAGTGCAATCTCTTTATTGTGATAGTGCAACTTACAAATGCAGATTTTTTTTGGTTACATAACTACACTCAAAAACAAAACAGTGTAAAACTTTAGAGCCTACAAGTCCACTCAGTCCTACTTCTTATTCTGCCAATCGCTAAGACAAACAAGTGTGTTTACATTGACGGGAGGTACTGCTGCTTGCTTCTTATTTACAGTGTCACCTGGAAGTGAGAACAGGTATTCGCATGGCACTTTTGTAGCCGGCGTATTTACATGCCAGATATGCTAAACATTCGTATGCCCCTTCATGCTTCGGCCACCATTCCAGAGGACATGCTTCCATACTGATGATACTCATTAAAAAAATAATGCGTCAATTAAATTTGTGACTGTACTCCTTGGGGGGAGAATTGTATGTCTCCTGCTCTGTTTTACCTGCATTCTGCATATATTTTATGTTATAGCAGTCTCGGATGAAGACCCAGCACATGTTTGTTTTAAGAACACTTTCACTGCAGATTTGACAAAATACAAAGAAGGTACCTGTGACGGGTTGGATCACAGAAACCCCCTTGGCAGCTGCCACCTGACGTACCAAGACTACTCCTGCTTCTGTTTTCCCTGCCAGCTCAGGACTCCAGCACCCTGTCTTGCTGAGCCAGACACTCCCGTCTGCTCCAACACAGACCTAGGGTCTGAATCACTTGTCCCAAAGCTGCAAGTTTACCTGAAAACAGCTCACAAAAGTATGCTTGTCCTTAGCACTCAGATGCCCAACTCCCAATGGGGTCTAAACCAAAATAAATCCATTTTACCCTGTATAAAGCTCATACAGGGTAAACTCATAAATTGTTTGTCCTCTATAACACTGATAGAGAGATATGCACAGTTGTTTGCTCCCCCAGGTATTAATACATACTCTGAGTTAATTAATAAGGAAAAGTGATTTTATTAAATAGAGAAAATAGGATTTAAGTGGTTCCAAGTAGTAACAGACAGAAACCAGACAGAACAAAGTAAGTCACCAAGCAAAATAAAATAAAATGCGCAAATCTATGTCTAATCAAACTGAATACAGATAATCTCACCCTCAGAGATGCTTCAGTAAGTTTTTCTCAGACTGGACACCTTCCAGGCCTAGGCACAATTCTTTTCCCTGGTACAGCTCTTGTTGCAGCTCAGGTGATAGCTTGGGGATTCTTCATGATGGCTCCTCTCCCTCTCTGTTCTCTTCCACCCCTTTATATATCTTTTGCATAAGGCGGGAACCCTTTGTCCCTCTGGGTTTCCACCCTCCCCCACTGGAAAAGCACCAGGTTAAAGATGGATTCCAGTTCAGGTGACATGATCACATGTCACTGCAAGACTTCATTACCCACTTGCCAGCACACACATATACAGGAAGACTCACAGGTAAACACAGCCATCTGCAGACAATGGGAGTCATCAAGATTTCAAACCACCATTAATGGCCCACACTTTGCATAATTACAATAGGCCCTCAGAGTTATATTTCATATTTCTAGTTTCAGATACAAGAGTGGTACATTTATACAAATAGGATGATCACACTCAGTAGATTATAAGCTTTGTAATGATACCTTACAAGAGACCTTTTGCATGAAGCATATTCCAGTTACATTATATTCACTTCTTATTATGTTTTTATAAAACCATATAGACTGCACAACGTCACAGTACCGATGTGAGATTTCTAAAAATAGCTACAGCACTCAACCCAAGGTTTAAGAATCTGAAGTGCCATCCAAAATCTGAGAGGGACGAGGTATGCAGCATGCTTTTAGAAGTCTTAAAAGAGCAGCCCTCTGATGTGGAAACTACAGAACCCAAACCACCAGAAAAGAAAACCAACCTTCTGCTGGTGGCATCTGACTCAGATGATGAAAATGAACATGCATCAGTCCGCACTGCTTTGGATCGTTATCAAGCAGAACCCATCATCAGCATGGAAGCATGTCCTTTGGAACTGTGGTTGAAGCATGAAGGGACATATGAATCTTTAGTGCATCTGGTATGTAAATACCTTGCTTTCTGGCAGCAGCAGCTGCGGTTTCAGCAAGCTGATCTCATTAACAAGGCAGTGTACTTAAAGGGGAAATGTGCATCTCTCTCACACACACACACACACAGTGTGTGTCTCTGTCTCTGTCTGCGATGCTCTCTCCCCTCCCTCCATTCCTGCTGCCTTGTAGACTGTGAGAGTTAACCCTTGAGGGCTCAGCCAACTGCTAGTTCATCATTTAGCAATAAGGCATTCCCTGGAAAATATCCCACCCTCTGACTCCTCCACCTCAACCAAGCTTCACAATCATCATCACTGTGTACCAGTATTAAATTGTTTGTTTAAAACTTATACTGTGTGTGTGTGTGTATAAAATATAGTTTTTTGTCTGGTGAAAAAAAATTCCCTGGAACCTAATCCCCTCATTTACATTAATTCTTATGGGGAAATTGGATTCACTTAACCTTGTTTCGCTTAAAGTCGCATTTTTCAGGAACATAACTACAACGTTAAGTGAGGAGTTACTGTACATATGGCTGTTCTGAGGGGCACACGAGGGCTGATCTGCAGGCCTTAGGGGACATAGATATGAGTTGTCTATCTGGTAAAATATATAGTGTCAACATCAGCTGTTGCCACTGTTCCTTAGAAAGTTCATGTTTGATGGATTGTGTGAGAGGCTCAACTATTTCAGAAAATGGGGCATCTTGACTTTAACTGGCATATATGATGTGTCTTTGAGATGAAATTGTGAAGTCAGCTCTCTTGATAGTTGGCTGCACTCAGCAATGCTGCCAGGATCTTTCCTTTGCGCCTAATCACCATGGGAGCAATGCCAGCCAGTTCTAGAAGTTCAGAAACTGGTGTTATCTGGGTCACACCAATGATGATACGAAGGGCAGAGTTGATCCTTGAGTCTAGCTTGCCACAGTGATGACTAGAGTCCCATGCTGCCACACAGTATTGGGCAGGTGAGGTGCCATAATTATGGTATTGACAGAGGTTCATAAAGTTGCAGTTGCTAGCATTGCTTGAATGGATTTTAGCATGTCTTCTCAGTGAGCAGTTAAAAGGACAGAGCAATCAAGCTTTGTCCCCAAATGAGTAAGGTACAATTCAAAAACAGTTGGCTGATTGTTCAGAAGGGCCAGCAGCTGTCAATGAGCTAACCCGTTGGCAAGATGGCAACAAGATGACACCGTCTATAATATGTTCAGTTTAAGTCACCCCTTCAAAGAGTACTTGGCCAAAGTGTCAAGGTCAGATGGCAATCAGGACTCCAGCTCCTCAAAGCTCATTTTGGGGCAGATGTTATCAGTGTACATGAACTTAGTTGCCAAGGTGGATGGCAGGTCAGCTGTGTAGATATTAAAGAGCAGCAGGACAAGTACAGAAGTCCGTTTTTCAGACAGTGTGGGTGACTTGAACCATCCCCACATGTCAGTCACTGTTCTATTAGAAATCATCTGCACAATAAACTCTACAAGTTTCATGTCTGGGACCACGGAGTGTAATTTTAGGACTAGTCCACAGTGCCCCGCTGTGTCCTATGCTTATGGAAGGTCAATAAAAAGAGTAACAATTTTTGTCCTACTTCAACAGCATCCTCAATAAAAGATGTCAGTCTAATCACTGATCCTCAGCACAACAACATTGTTGGAACCATGCCTGGTAATGATGTAAGTACAGGTTTATTAAAGGCAACAGTCATTTAAGTACCAGTCTCTTGAGTACCTTAAAAGTGACACTGATCAGAGTGATCGGGCACTAGTTCTTGGAGTTGTCTGCCTTCCTTCCAGACTTGAAGTGCTACTACATGTGACCTTTGCCAGATCTTTGGAACTGTACACCATTCCAGACAAGCATTGGGGGGCAGGGATAGCTCAGTGGTTTGAGCATTGACCTGCTAAACCCAGGGTTATGAGTTCAATCCTTGAGGGGGCCACTTAGGGATCTGGGGCAAAAATCTGTATGGGGATTGGTCCTGCTTTGAGCAGGGGGTTGGACTAGATGGCCTCCTGAGGTCCCTTCCAACCCTGTGATATTCTATGATTATAGAGTCTGAGCAGAAAGTTGCTACAGGGTGAACTCATGTGATGCAGGAACTCCCCATGGATGTTATCAAGCCCAGGAGCCTTGTATGGTTTTAAGAAAGAATCGCTGATTCCAGTTCCTCCATGCTGAATAGGTGGGGTATGTTGGAGTCTGCTGAGGGGGTTGACTGACTCTTTCTGTGAGCAGAAAATACCTTCCAATCATGGTCTCTGTTTGTGATTACTGGTTGGCTGTTGTCCCCAAGGCAAGTTGCCACAACTTTTGCTGAGACACGTGCAGGGTGTTTAGTGCTCACTTCTGCCTGAAGGTGTCGAAGAAGACCCCAAGCCCTATGGCTTGAATGCATGAAGTCCAGATTTTCAGTGCATTCAATGCCACCTTTCCTCCTCTTAATACTAAGATGTTCCATTAGCATATTACCTGCTTGTTTTATCCCCTCAGGCAGAGCAGACTGTCAGACTTTGATAGAGGTTGTCACAGACATTATCCCAGCAGGGGATGTATGCCCTACAAAAACCATGTTGAATCTATTTTCTAGATGCACTTAGCAAAGTCTCACAGAGGACATTGTAAGTGAAGTTCACATCATCAGTCACATGCCATGACTCCCAAATGTCTGTTTCTTCTGTGAAGCAGTCCCAGTTGGCAAGTTGGAAGTTCCATCTCTTGCATGTGTTTATTTCAGCTGCTGTTATCTCTAGCCCAGCTATCACCATTAAAAGGGGGTGATGTTGAGAGTGTGGGAAGTTTCCAAGTGTATGCTGAGAGATGGAAAATGGAATGTGTACAGAGGTGAAAACAAGGTCTAGTGATGATCCAGTACCCCAATTGGGCTGAATGGAAAGTATGAGACTGCTTGGGGCCATAAAAGCAGGATGCATTGTCGGCATTTGCTCAGTCAAGGAGCATTTCACAATTGGGAGAATCAGTGGCATGGCCAACATTCGTGTGAGGAGAACTGAAGTCTTTGCACACCACTGCAGGATACAGAACAAGAGGAAATGGGGGGCATTGCCTACTGTTCAGAAGAGGGGGTGATAAACATTCATCAGATTTATGCCCTTTCAAGTATGAAGTTTCAGGTGATGATGTTGCCTTCTTCAGACTGTCCAAGTGCTTGAAACTTAAGGCCAGGTTTCACATGGGGCAGATTCTTAACTATCGATGAGGAGTAGCCAGCCATTGAAATCTGACAACCCCAATCTGTAATTGAGTCCTTGGTGGAAATGTCCATTTTCATATTAGTGACTAGCCGCTAAAGAACATCATGCTTAGGGGCAGAGATCCCCTCTATAGTCAGCTATCAGTTTGTTAGAGTGTTGACAGCCAAGTTGTCAGGATCAGTGCCCACACATCCAGGGTGGCTAATGGAAGATGCCAACCTGAAGGATCATGCTGTTTACCATGGAAGAGTAACAACTGTGGGTTGCATTACTGTTGCTGTGAGACATTGCCATGCTGGGAACTTCCCATTCACAGGGCAGCCCTGACCATGGGAAGAGTGTCTGGTTCCATAGGGTATATGTGGGGAGGCCTGAACCCCATCCCCTGAGGGATGGATCGCAGAATAACCCCAAAGAGGGATCCTCGTGGAGTTCCCCCCAGCCCGGGAGTTTACTGTGGCAATTTGCCAAAGCAATCAACATTTCACAGAGTTACTATGTTCTGGGCTGGCTTTGCAGAACGTAAGACTGCTGCTCTTGCTAACAATATTTTCCCAAACAGATATTGGCCCCAGTTAAGGAAGGTATTAAAACACATGCACAGCTTGATGCATGTGAGTAGTTCTATTAATATCAAAAGGGATACCGCTAAATATCTAATTTTTGAATTAGGGCCATAATGTGAAACCTAAATGTGTATATATAGTCACATGGATTGCAGTGGATAGCAAGCAGCTATAGGTAGCCAGATGATCCCTAAAGATATATAGGTAATTAAAGGATACAAAATATATTGTGCAACTGATTTAATATAAGGGTTTTTTATTGTTATTAAAAATCCATGGTTGGGCCTTTGGCAATTCAGTATCACAGGGAAAGTACTTTTGGTACCAGTTCCTCCTCCCCCCACATAAAGAGACTACAAAGTACACTTTGTGTTTTAGTTTGTAGAGCCGAATGGAGCAGTAACTAACTGGAAATAAAACCTGAAGATTATAGAAGGCAGTATGCCAGGCTTGTATGAAGAGTGCAAAGAGTTATTACTTGGAGAAAACAGCTACCATGACAACACAGTACAGAGTTGCCAGGACACCAGGTGAAATCCTGATCTCATTGAAGTCAGTGGTAAAACTCCCATTGACTTCAATAGGACCAAGGTTTCACCCAGGGACTGAGGGCAAGTCTACACTACAGTGCTACATCGGCGCAGCTGCACAGATGCAGCTGTGCCACTATAGCGCATCTGGTGAAGATGCTCTATGCCGACGCGAGAGCGCTCTCCTGTCTGCCGTCAGCATAATTACTCCACCTCGGCAAGAAGTGGAAGCTATGCTGGCGGGAGAGCGTCTTCTGCTGACATAGCACCGGTGTGGACCGCATGAAACTTGCATCGCTTGGGGGGGGGGGAGGGGCCTTTTTCACACCCCTGAGAGATGTAAGTTATATCAACTTAGGCTTTAGTTTAGATCTGCCCTGAGTGTCAGAGTGGAGGGCTGAGATTTGTGGAGCTTTGAAGATGAACATGAGCAGCTTGAATTTGCTGTGGAAGGAGATGTGGATCTATTAAAGGGATTAAAAGTAGGGCTGTCAAGCGATTAAAAAAATTAAGTGCGCTTAATCGTGCTGTTAAACAATAATAGAATACCATTTATTTATTTAAATATTTTGGATGCTTTCTACATTTTCTACAATATCAAACTTTAGAGCCTACAAATCCAATCAGTCCTACTTCTTGTTCAGCAAATCGCTCAGACAGGTTTGTTTACATTTGGAGAAGATAATGCTGCCCGCTTCTTGTTCACAATGTCACCTGAAAGTGACAACAGGTGTTTACATGACACTGTTGTAGCCGGCACCGCAAGATATTTACATGCCAGATGCACTAAAGATTATGTCCCTTGACGCTTCAACCACCATTCCAGAGGACATGCTGATGATGGGTTCTGCTCAATAACAATCCAAAGCATGTTCATTTTCATCATCTGAGTCAGATGCCACCTGCAGAAGGTTGATTTTCTTTTTTGGTGGTTCGGGTTCTGTAGTTTCTGCATCAGAGTGTTGCTCTTTTAAGACTTCTGAAAGCATTCTCCACACCTCGTCCCTCTCAGATTTTGGATGGGACTTCAGATTCTTAAATTATGGGTCGAGTGCTGTAGCTATCTTTAGAAATTTCACATTGGTATCTTCTTTGTGTTTTGTCAAATTTGCAGTGAAAGTGTTCTTAAAAATGAACAACATGTGCTGGGTCATCATCTGAGACTGCTATAACATGAAATATATGGCAGAATGAAGGTAAAACAGAGCAGGAGACATACAGTTCTTCCCCAAGGAGTTCAATCACAAATTTAATTAACACATTTTTTTAACGAGCATTATCAGCATGGAAGTATGTCCTCTGGAACGATGGCCAAACCATGAAAAGATATATGAAACTTTAGCGCATCTGGCACGTAAACATCTTGTGATACCAGCTACAACAGTGTCATGCGAATGCCTGTTCTCACTTTCAGGTGACATTGTAAATAAGAAGTGGGCAGCATTACCTCCTGTAAATGTAAACAAACTTGTTTGTCTTAGCGATTGGCTGAACAAGAAGCAGGACTGAGTGGACTTGTAGGCTCTAAAGTTTTACATAATTTGTTTGAGTGCAATTATGTAACCCCAAAAAAAAAAAAAAAATCTACATTTGCAAGTTGCACTTTCATGATAAAGAGATTGCACGACATTACTTGTATGAGGTGAATTGAAAAATACTATTTCTTTTGTTTATCATTTTAACAGTGCAAATATTTGTAATAAAAAATATAAAGTGAGCACTGTTCACTTTGTATTCTGTGATGTAACTGAAATCGATATATTTGAAAATGTAGTTAAAAACATCCAAAAATATGTAATACATTTTAGTTGGTATTATATCGTTTAACAGTGTGATTAATCGCAATTAATTTTTTTGAGTTAATCGCGTGAGTTAACTGTGATTAATTGACAGCCCTACTTAAAAGCAGAACTAGCATGGTCAGAGAAATGATCAAAGCACACACAATGATCAAATGATCTCCTTATCCTAGAGCTTCTTTCCAGGCAGCATTGCTTTCAGAGAATATGGAATCAGGGTATAACACACAATCTCTCTTTCCAAGGTTCAGAAAATCCTTTTCAGTAACCCAGAAAATCCTCCTTAAACAACTGTCTAGAAAACCCCAGGTCTTATTTTTTCAACACATGGAAAATTGAGACACGTTAGAGGTGGTTTTCAGAAGTGCTTGGCTTTGGCCCAACTCTGCTCCCATTTAAGTCAATAGAGATTTGGCATTAACTTCATGGGATAGTCCTGTTCATGTTCCTTGGTGTCTCCACGATTTCTCCCATGATTATTATACATGAAAAAGACTTATCCTAGACTTCTTCCTTTAAATCTTTCCTCTGACCCATTCCTTTGACTCCCTCCTAGTGCTCAACCACATGCCTACAGCAAACTAACAAATGCAATTTAAAAAGAAACATTCATATTACAACAACAACAAAAGGCAGAGTGTGAGGCACACACAAAAGCAGCTAGCCCATTTATTTCATTCAGTGCCATCCGGACCTCACTCTTGTCCATTGTGTGGTTTCCCCACATCTGATCCAATTGCTCCATTGGAACTGTCCTGTGAAAAGGGGAGCTTCTAGTCACCTTTTTATAACTTGGTTAATAAGTGCCCTGTGGCTCTTAATCTAATTGCGAAGGCTTCCCAAATGAATTGCTGAGGCAAAGTAGGCTCAAGTCTCCATCGCAATGCAGGGGCACTGCAGCAACTCGGACTTATTAATCATTCTTTTGTAGTAGAGTAGCACTTAGATTCCCCCATCAGGAATTAGGACCCTATTGTGCTAGATGATTTACAGACAAATAAGATACAGTCCCTGCCCTGAAGAGCTCACTGTCTAATCAAGACAAGGTTTCACAAAGGCAGGAGGACAATGGTAGTGCTGTGATAAATTTAGGGGATTGCATAGGCTGACTAGTGCTCAATCTGAGCCCATCCCTAGTTATTGGGATAAATACAGATATTTCCTCAGCGTTTCCTCATTTCCAATCAGTCTTAAATTATGGAGCCTTAGAGGAACATTATGGAGGAGCAGTAGCAACTTCCCTAGTGAAGGTTGAACAGAGTTTTCTTCTTTAATCATTTGCTTCTGTAGATGCATTGCTTTACCTTTCCTGACCTACCAATGACAAAGTTGTGGGCAAATATAACTTCTCTGCAGCTGATTAAGGTGTGTGGGTTTTTTCAGATGTTACACATACCAGTCATGGGAACAGCATCACTTCCTGTGAAGGATACAAGTCTCTTTCAGAAATAGCAAAATAGACATTGCAGTGATGGGAGTTCTAATAATACAAGGGAAAGGCTAGATCTGATATATGTAGACTGAGATTTTCAAA
>NW_020664471.1:10907944-10939895 GCF_002925995.2 Terrapene triunguis
TGGTTCTAGCAGGTTCCTGATTACTCTAGTGCAGCCCCTGCTCTGGTCACTCAGGGAACAGAAAACTACTCATCCAGTGACCAGTATATTTGCCCTCTATCAGACTCCTGTACCCCACTGCTCTGGGTCTGTCACACAATTTCATAACAAAGTATCCAGCTGCCTGGCTTTGGCCAATTGAACAGTTTGCCTTTTCCTGTTGGAAATCAAGTTCTCAGGGCCACCTTATCCATGGCCCCTGCATGCATGTAGTCTTCCCCTTCCTTGCATGCCAGAAGTGCCGGTGCTAAGGGGAATGCAGGCCAGGGAGGGAGTGTTTTCTTTATGTGCCTCCAGACAGATCACCATGAAGGATGCAGGGATGTGGTGCCATCCCCCTCCACATCAGTGCACTGCGTTGGCCACTGCAGAGGGCAGTAGGGTACAACTTGCTTGCTCCTTATGTGTGCATCCTTGGAGCTGGGCTGCTCCACACCACTCCCAACATAGGCCTGTGCTTTAAAGGTGTAATCTGGACCTCAGCCTCTTCAAGACAGTTTTCCTTTCACAACTATGAGAGGGCTATGGGCAGGGTGACTTTCCAGGTCTTTATCTGCCCCACATAGCCTTTATGCTAAGACAGGGTATACAGTGGCAATGAGCACAGGGGAAGAGCTGGTCTGAGGTTGCACTTCAGTGGACATTTATGGAAAAAACATGCAGCTTGACCTTGCATCATGGAGTCACTGTCCCCTTGTTCTTGCTATTGTAGGAGCTTAGATAGTTGGCGTCATGAATGAATCCACCAAATTCTACTGTGAAGGGCTTGAGCAAGCTCCCAGTAAAGCCAAATGAAAGACTCATGGGATCAATTCCTGAGCTGGTATAAATGGGATAGCTATCAGCTGAGCATCTGGCTAAACCTTCACTGGATTTATTTATTGGGATGAGTTCATAGAACTTCCCTATCTTATACAGAATGGAAACTCTAGGAAAGTCTACAGAATACACTGATGGGTTCCTTTCATCCAGGCTTCAGACTGCTTGCTACATAAAGCAATGTGAATGCTTGACAAAACATCTAGGGCAGAACATCCAGATTCTGGCAACACATCAGGGCGTGAAATGTGTTCACATACCAATGGCCAACTTCTGGAATAGCTTTTTGGCACTTTCTCCATGTGTGAAATCCTGCTCTGTTAAGCATTCAACTTTATTGAAACCAGTGGGGGCAGACTGTTTTGTAATGGAGATGGATTTGACCTGCTAACTGGCCAGATCCTGCCTGAGTGCCTGAATTTCTGTTGATGGAAACCAGTGGCAAAAGGACCACTGAGGCAGAAAGCCCACAAGGGCAGGGAGGATGCTGCAGCAGAAAGGGGATGCAACCTCATCTCTACCGGGGATGGGGCATAAACCGGGAAAGGATGTGACCAGGGCAGCCAAAGAATGCAGTGGTTCTGTGCATCCCCACAACAGAGACTTGCTGCCAGTATCCCTATGGAGCCTCTGGAGATAGTTATGCTGATTTCCCCTGGCAGAAACTGGAGGGAAGGCAGGAATCAGTATCACCACCTTTCCTCCCTCAGGGTGAATCGCCCCTCTGGGCGGGGGACAGACACTGTGTAATTTCCACCTCCTGTGCCAGCTGGGGTGAAATCTGGCCCTCTGTCTCTAACAGCTGCCCCAGGTGCTTTCAGAGGTCTACACAATAGAGGCAAAGCTCAAGGGGAAGTGTCCAGAGCTCCCTTCACCTGATGTTGGTCCAAGTCAGCAATTGCAGCCCTGTTTCATGCTGCTCTTTTTTCCTCATAACCGTAAACCCTGGGAAAAGCAGTAGTTTGACATGCCTGATTTGATAATGACCCCTGACAGGATCTTGGTGGGTTTCCAACACAAGGCAGTCTGCAAATATTGAGACTTCTCAGGCAGACTCCAAATGGGACTTAAATTAACATTAAACTAGAACAGGCTGATCCAGCATATAAAGGAACAAATCTTGACCCCAATAAATGGGCTTTGTGTGGATATTCCCCATGGGTATTTGGGAGGGAACCCTCTTCTTGATCTTTGAACACCAATGGAACCTTGTTTCTCCTCTATGGGGGATTTTCGCTAGCAGGTCTATATAACTGTAGAATCAGAGCCACTAGCCAGGTCTGCTGCCAGTTCCATCTCCACCACAGCACAGACAGAGCCACATCTGGCAGTGTGGGGGGAAGTGCATAGTCTATCAATGCCTGGGCCACCTTGCACGGTAGAACCACCTCCATTTCTTTACCTTTTGAGGCTTCCATATTTTTTGCTGTGAGGCAAGGATCAAGAGATAAGATGAGCTCACAATTTACCTTCCCAGCCATTCTTACCATGAAAATCAGTGTGTAGTTGTAGTAGTAGGATTTTATGTTTGTATTTTGTGTGATTTAGAATGAAGGATAAAGAATAATGAGAATCATAAAATCATAGAATATCAGGGTTGGAAGGAACCTCAGGAGGTCATCTAGTCCAACCCCCTCCTCAAAGCAGGACCAATCCCCAACTAAATCATCCCAACCAGGGTTTTGTCAAGCCTGACGTTAAAAACCTCTAAGGAAGGAGATTCCACCACCTCCCTAGGTAACCAATTCCAGTGCTTCACCACCCTCCTAGTGAAAAAGTTTTTCCTAATATCCAGCCTAAACCTCCCCCACTGCAACTTGAGACCATTACTCCTTGTTCTGTCATCTGCTACCACTGAGAACAGTCTAGATCCATCCTCTTTGGAACCCCCTTTCAGGTAGTTGAAAGCAGCTTTCAAATCCCCCCACATTCTTCTTTTCTGCAGACTAAATAATCCCAGTTCCCTCAGCCTCTCCTCATAAGTCATGTGCTCCAGACCCCTAATCATTTTTGTTGCCCTCCGCTGAACTCTTTCCATTTTTTCCACATCCTTCATGTAGTGTGGGGCCCAAAACTGGACACAGTACTCCAGATGAGACCTCACCAATGCCGAATAGAGGGGAATGATCACGTCCCTCGATCTGCTGGCAATGCTCCTACTTATACAGCCCAAAATGCTGTTAGCCTTCTTGGCAACAAGGGCACACTGTTGACTCATATCCACCTTCTCGTCCACTGTAGCCCCTAGGTCCTTTTCTGCAAAACTGCTGCCTAGCCACTCGGTCCCTAGTCTGTAGCAGTGCATGGGATTCTTCTGTCCTAAGTGCAGGACTCTGCATTTGTCCTTGTTGAATCTCATCAGATTTCTTTTGGCCCAATCCTCTAATTTGTCTAGGTACCTCTGTATCCTATCCCTACCCTCCAGCGTATCTCCACTCCTCCCAGTTTAGTGTCATCTGCAAACTTGCTGAGAGTGCAAACCACGCCATCCTCCAGATCATTAATGAAGATATTGAACAAAACCGACCCCAAGACCGACCCTAAGACCGACCCATGGGGCACTCTGCTTGTTACCAGCTGCCAACTAGACATGGAACCATTGATCATTACCCATTGAGCCCGATGATCTAGCCAGCTTTCTATCCACCTTATAGTCCATTCATCCAGCCCATACTTCTTTAACTTCCTGGCAAGAATACTGCGGGAGACTGTATCAAAAGCTTTGCTAAAGTCAAGGAATAATACGTCCACTGCTTTCCCCTCATCCACAGAGTCAGTTGTCTCCTCATAGAAGGCAATTAGGTTAGTCAGGGATGACTTGCCCTTGGTGAATCCATGCTGACTGTTCCTGATCACTTTCCTCTCCTGTAAGTGCTTCAAAATTGATTCCTTGAGGACCTGCTCCATGATTTTTCCAGGGACTGAGGTGAGGCTGACTGGCCTGTAGTTTCCCGGATCCTCCCTCTTCCCTTTTTTAAAGATGGGCACTACATTAGCCTTTTTCCAGTCATCCGGGACCTCCCCTGAGATAATAATGTAGCATGTATTAAACGTATTGGTGTATGATTTGATCATATCCTGCCAGCCACCCTTTTTGGATAGCAGAAAGGAATGGCCTAATGGGCCATTTGGTAAAGATGCATCAGCCGGAATCTGTGTCTGGGCTGATTTCATGGTAGTAACAGACGTTTTAAGATCACTACTTTGTTGTAGGTTTAGCATTTTAAAATAAGTAAAAGAATGCCATGATTGTTTTCTTGTGCATTACAATTTGATGTTTCTGTTTAAAATGTTCGGTGTAAATTAATTCTGTTTTGTGTGTGAATGAGGAATGTATGTGTAAAGAGATAAGTGTGAAGGCCATCGCTGAGCCAGATGTATGAAGGAGGAACCAGAGACAGACGCAAGGGCACCAGGAGGCTGCAACACGACCCTATTGATGTGTCAGTGGAGGGCAGATTGAAGACTCTAAAGATGAGACAGGCACCTATCAATGGGGACAAGATAGCTGTTAGAGACAATTTAAGAAGGACAATTTAAGAAAACAAGCACTCATCAAACAACAATTGATTACAGCATGATGGTGCAAAACTCATTGGTCCCAATGAAGGAAAATCACTATATAAACAGGGTGCCTTGCCATGAAACTTTGGGTTTGTCCTGCCAAGACTTCCCCGGAGCATCGTGTCATGACCGACAGAACCCGGCTCCTCCCTACCGGTGATCAACCTAGCTGGCCACTAGGTTGATCCGGACTCTGGACTGGTAACTATAACATCGACTGGCGGGACAGTATGTGTATATGTGTGTGTGTGTGTGTGTGTGTGTGTGGTGTGATTGAATGCATTTGCTAATTGTTGTATCTTCAATTCCACCTGGACTTCAACAATTTCCATCCCACCATCAACCTCAGCCTGGACCAGTCCACACAAGAGATCCACTTCTTGGACACTACAGTGCAAATAAGTGATGGTCACATAAACACCACCCTATACCGGAAACCTACTGACCGCTATACGTACCTACATGCCTCCAGCTTCCATCCAAGACACATCACACGATCCATTGTCTACAGCCAAGCCCTAAGATACAACCGAATTTGCTCCAACCCCTCAGACAGAGACAAACACCTACAAGATCTTTATCAAGCATTCGTAAAACTACAATACCCACCTGGGGAAGTGAGGAAACAGATTGACAGAGCAAGACGGGTACCCAGAAATCACCTACTACAGGACAGGCCCAACAAGGACAATAACAGAACACCACTGGCCATCACATACAGCCCCCAGCTAAAACCTCTCCAGCGCATTATCCACGATCTACAACCTATTCTGGAAAATGATCCCTCACTCTCACAGACCTTGGGAGGCAGGCCAGTCCTCGCTTACAGACAACCCCCCAACCTGAAGCAAATACTCACCAGCAACTACACACCACACCACAGAAACACCAAC
This sequence comes from Terrapene triunguis, assembly GCF_002925995.2. Classification (NCBI taxonomy): domain Eukaryota; kingdom Metazoa; phylum Chordata; order Testudines; family Emydidae; genus Terrapene; species Terrapene triunguis. The sequence continues at coordinate 10,913,260 of NW_020664471.1, forward strand.
CCAGGAACCAATCCCTGTAGCAAACCTCATTGCCTACTCTGTCCCCATATCTACTCTGGTGACACCATCAGAGGACCCAACCACATCAGCCACACCATCAAGGGCTCATTCACCTGCACATCTACTAATGTTATATATGCCATCATGTGCCAGCAATGCCCCTCTGCCATGTACATTGGCCAAACCGGACAGTCCCTCTGCAAAAGAATAAATGGACACAAATTAGACATCAGGAATGGTAACATACAAAAGCCAGTAAGTGAACACTTCAATCTCCCTGGTCATTCTATTACAGATTTAAAAGTCACTATCATTGAACAAAAAAACTTCAGAAACAGACTTCAAAGAGAAACAGCAGAACTAAAATTCATTTGCAAATTTAACACCATTAATCTGGGCTTGAATAGGGACTGGGAGTGGCTGGCTCATTACAGAAGCAGCTTTTCCTCTCCTGGAATTGACACCTCCTCATCTATTATTGGGAGTGGACTACATCCACCCTGATTGAATTGGCCCTGTCAACACTGGTTCTCCACTTGCGAAGTAACTCCCTTCTCTCCATGTGTCAATATATAATGCCTTCATCTGTAACTTTCACTGTATGCATCTGAAGAAGTGAGGTTTTTACCCACGAAAGTTTATGCCCAAATAAATCTGTTAGTCTTTAAGGTGCCACCAGACTCCTTGTTGTTCTTCAATAAATGGGTGTATTACCTTTTCCCCTGTAAAAGATCCTGTGTGCTTCTTATAATCATAACATAGTTCTTCACAGCCATGTTAATTTATGTCCTTATGGTCTCTGTAATGAGAGGGAGCCTTAGTATGTACCATCTTTTTTTTTTTAAATAATGATATGGATCAACGTAAGTAGAGTTTGCTATCATCCTTAGTGAAATGATAGTTCAGAGGAGTCAATGACTATATCAGTATGTCACTTCTGAATATATCCACTGTCTCTGATAGCTGCTAGAAAATGAGGATGTTTTATCATTTGAAATTTATTAACCTTTATAGGGCTGACCCAGAGAAAGCATATTTAATGTCCAAATTGCTATGTATAACGTCACATCTAGTTTGCACCATGTTTATTCCAAATGTATAGAGTTAATGATCTCTCAGTCTGTCAAACATGGGTTATTAACACTAGGTGCCTCTCATGGTCCTACTGACTGAGAACTAGAGTCATGTGAAAATTTTGGACAAATTGCTTTTTGCGAAAAAATGCATTTTGGAGGGATCCAAAAACTATTTGCCGAATTTGGGTCAAATCCAACAAATAGCTTTGGTTGGGAAAAAAACATGAGAAGTCAAAATATTTTGTTTTGACTCTTCAGTTTGAAACAGCATTTCAACCTCAAATTCAGCTAATTAAAAACACACACACACACACACACAAAGGGCTAAAAACACCTAAAATGGGCCAAATCTAAACCAAAAACTTGGAAAAAATATTTGTTTTGAGTTGACCAAAATACTTCATTCAACTTGAAATGAATCAAAAAACCAAAAACTTGTTTTGAGTCACTTGGTCACTTCAAAATGAAACTCTTTTAAGTTTTTTGATTCAATTAAAAAAATGTTTTCAGTTCAAATCAAACTAGATTTTTTTGGTTTGTCCTATCTCTGAGTCTAGTCTTGCCAGACAGTCCCATTTCCTAAACATGGAACCCTGTGATGGAGGAGAGTCTTTTGCACTGAGATGAACTGTCCTTGGAAAACTCAGCCTTGCCATTTACTTTGTTTGGGGACCTCTTGTGAGGGGCCTCCGGAGGCTGACCCTGTTAGGTGCTGAGCTCTTGGGAAGGGACAGAATAGGCCCACTGCTCCTCCTGCATGTCATAAGAGGAAACTAAAAGGGGGCTTTCTGGAGAGGGATGGGCTCCGCCAAGTTAGAAATTTGCCCAAGACACACCATAGGATGAACAAGTCAACCATGTCCATACCGGATTGGTCGCAGCATGGGTTAATAATGATCGCGCCAACCATCTCCCACCAGGGTGGACATGACAAGTATACTACTGGTGTAACCCCAACAAAGAGGATTCGTGGAAGACATAACATCGTCATAGCCACATGGAATGTAAGGACATTGAGACAAATAGGGAGGTTGAATATGAAATGGAACAATACACCTGGCACCTCCTAGGAATCTCTGAAGTCATATAGAAGAACTTTGGAGAGGCACTAACGGAAGAAGGCCATGTACTCTATTACAGTAGAGAGGACAAACATGTCAACGGCGTAGGATTTCTTGTGCATAAAGATATCAAAAATTCAGTATTAGGATGCCACCCAATATCCAGCAGGCTTATTTCCATCCGTCTAAAGGCAGTACTGTTCAATATCACAGTGGTACAAGTCTACACCCCTACAACAGACTATGACAATGAGCAAATTGAAGAATTTTACAATCAGCTCCAAGACATCATTGATAAGGTACACAAGAAAGATATTCTGATTGTACAGGGAAATTGGAATGCTAAAGTGGGTACTGATGCACAGGCAGATTGGCGGGATTATTGTGGCCCTTTCTGTAGTGCAGTAACCAATGAGAGAGGACTGAGACTTTTGGAGTTTGCTAGCTATACCAATTTGGTTCTTTCAAACACATTAGGAGCACATAAAGCATCCAGACGATCAATGTGGCATGCACCTGATGGTTTACATCACAGTCAACTACATCATGGTGCAAACCCAATTTCGTTCTGGGATCAACAGAGCTAAAGGAAGGAGCTTCCCCAGTGCTGATACTGAAAGTGATCACGACCTAGTGATGCTAAACTTTTGGCTGTGGCTAAGGAAAATCATCAGGCCAAAGTTCACCAGAATTAAGTTTGACTTAGAAAGACTTAGAGACCGAAGCATTGCAGAGCCATTCCAAGCAATGATTTGCGGAAAATTTGCTCTGCTGCTTGCTCTAGAGGAAGACGTAGAAACAATGACCAATAATTTCAACGCTGTAATGAATGAGGCAGCTATGGACATCCTTAGGAAACACCGTAGGAAGACAAAACCTTGGGTCACAAATGAAATACTACAAGTGTGCGACATTAGAAGAGAACTCAAGAGAGACAAGAACAGCACTGAGGGAGCTGATAAATACAGAGCGATTGGCAGAAAGATCAAGAAGGGAATGAAGGTGGCCAAGGAGATATGGATCGAAAAACAATTCTCTAAAATGGAAGAGTGTACAGGGAAACCCCGCTATAACGCGCCCCGTGATAACGCGAATTCGGCTATAACGCGATCATAAGGTGGCTCCCGCCGCCCCAAGCACAAACACACACAAAAAAGCGGACGGAGTGCCGCTGAAGCACAAAAAAAAAAAAAAAAAAAAACACCCCGCGCCCCCGCACAACAAAAAAAAAAAAGCGGCCCTAGCGCCGCTGAAGAAAAACAAAAAAAGGAAAATGCCTTCCCCACTGCCTCTTCCCCTCTACCCCCGCTTCTCCTTTTGGCAGGAAGAGCCATTCTCCTCCCCAGCTGCTCCTCGCTCCTCTTCTGCCCCTTGCACGTCTCCCCTGCTCTCTGCCCAAGAGAAATTGACCGGCTTGAAACTGACCGGCATGAAATGGTAAAATTTTCGTAACCCCACTATACCGCGACCCTGCATTTATCGCGATCGAATTTTTTGGACCCCAATCATCGCATTATAGTGGGGTTTCACTGTATCAATAATAAAAATAGCAAACGAGACTTCCAGATTGTAAAAGATCTGACGAAGGAAAGATGGACCAAAACCAATGCAATTCAAGACAAAGAAGGGAACAGTCTTACAGAAGAAAAGGACATCATCAATAGCTGGACAAATTACTGCTCTGATCTATACAACCACCAGACAAATGGAGAGCCTAGTGTCCTAGACAGCCCAGATTCAACAGAGGAGGATGACTTTCCAATACTGTGTGAAGAAGTGGAGACAGCTGTGGAATCACTCAAGAACAGAAAGGCTACAAGTATTGACTATATCCGAGCTGAACTGATGAAATTTGGAGGAGAAATAGTAATAGATGTACTCACCAAGATCTGCAACAAGATCTGGCAGACTGTTGAGTGGCCCTCCATGAGGACACAGTCACTAATCATCACTCTGCCAAAGAACAGCAACCTGCAATTGTGTCAAAATTACCGGACCATCAGCTTAATTAGCCATCCCAGCAAAGTGATGTTGAAAGTCATACTGATCAGATTGAAACCACAAGCAGAGAATATCATCACTGAAGAACAGACTGGTTTTCGTTCTGGAAGAAATACCACAGAACAGATTTTCAATCTTCGTGTTCTATGTGAGAAGTACTTACAACACCAGCAGGACATCTACCACGTCTTTGTTGACTTCAAGAAGGCATTTGACAGAGTGAGGCACGAAGCTCTCTGGGCAACCATGAAGAAGTACAATGTTGGTCGTAAACTTATTCTTACCATTAAACAACTGTATGCCAAGGCCAGCAGTGCAGTTCTCATCAATGGTACAATAGGAGAGTGGTTTCACACCACTGTTGGAGTCCAGCAAGGCTGCCTTCTTTCACCCACACTGTTCAACATCTACTTGGAGCGCATAATGACCGATTCCCTAGAAGATCACATATGCACAGTCAGCACTAGGGGGTGAACAATCTCAAATCTTCAGTTTGCTGATGACATTGATGGTCATCTCCATTTTTCTGTATGCGTTCAAGACATGGACCTTTATGGAACTTGAATGGAAAATACAGGTAGTAGAGATGAAATACTTCCGTAAAATCCTGGGCATCACCTACTTCGACCATGTCACTAATGAAGAGATCTGCAACAGCACCCAACATGCTGGGTCATATGAAGACCTCCTGATGACTGTGAAGAAGCGCAAGCTGAAGTGGTACAGCCATGTAACAAGATCATCTGGCCTATCCAAGATCACCCTCCAAGGGACAGTACAGGGGAAGAGAAGAAGAGGTAAACCGAAGAAGAGATGGATTGACAACATAAAAGAGTAGACAGGAATGGACTTTGTGGAGACTCAAGCACTGACACACAATCGTCAGGGGTGGAGACAATTGGTTGATTGCTCATTAATGATGGTGCCCCAATGACCAATGCGGTTATGGGACTGATGATGATGATGACAGAAGGTCAGAGTGGACAGAAGTTTCTATTTCTTGGCCTGGAACACAGCCCTAAGAAAACATATTTTAATCTCCTGTGCATTCTTTAGGCTGCTTATGCTGAGCCATACTGTTTATAAAGCAATATACTCAATCAGTTTAGCATTTGTTCTTAGTGGTGGATTTAGATCTATACAGCTGCATTGTGCCTTTGCTCCCCGGGGCCTGGCACACAGACCTTGGTCCCCAGAAGGAGCACCATCTCGGATTCTCCATTCAGGATCCCATAAGAATCCAGCACTGAGAAACTTTGTCAGAGACTAACAGCCTGGTTCTCATTTACACTTAAGGCCCCTTTGCACTACCAGAGTGGTATAAAGAGACCTTGGTGTAGTGAGAATCAGGCTCTGAATTCCCTAACTGCCCTTCCCCACTTAAAATTATACTTCAGCTCCACCTCCTGGCTTCTTGGCTCTTGTAGGGGAGGATGCCACCAGAAGCCACAAACACAGGGTATGTCTAAACAAATGCTTAGTGTGTGGCAAGTCGGGATGTGACTCTACCTCACACTAGCCTACTGTGCACTTAGTGTCTGTGTAGACCCTGCTGCACACAAATTCTCTAGTGCACTTTTACCTACCCCACTCTGAAACAGGAGTCGATTAAAGTCCACAGACTCTCAGTGCCTGGCAGGCTAGAGCAGGGAAGATTTACATTGTTTGGGTTTGTGTACACATAATGTACAGGGGTACCACAGCCTGAGGCAGAACACCCATTTTGGGGGGGGAAGGGCAACTACAGGAGGTTGGGATGGAAAAAGGTTTGGGAACATGAAAGTGAGAGGACTAGGTCATAAATGAAGAGGGAGCTTGCTTCACATAAGGCCCACACACCTAGGACTCCCAAGAACGTGAACTCTAGAGTTGGTGGAAATTTTTATGTGAAAAGTTTTCCTATCACAACACTTTCATCAAAACAAATCCCATATAGGGGAGGGCAAACATCAGTTCAACACACTGCTGGTTTCCACTGGGAAAACTTAGAAACAACTTTACTCTCACATTCACATTTCAAACATGACCAAACTTTCTTTTCATTTCAATTTTAAACTCTTCATTTTGGTGGCTTGATATTAAAACTCATGCACATGACTATATGAAATGACATTAAGCCAAAATGTGAACTAAAAATATTTGTGTGGTTTCAACTCTTTTTCCCACCCTCTGTCTCGATTATTTAGATTGTAATGTCCTTGGGGCAGTGACTGTCCCTTACTATTGCGTCTGACGAAGTGGGTATTCACCCACGAAAGCTTATGCTCCAATACATCTGTTAGTCTTAAAGGTGCCACAGGACCCTCTGTTGCTTTTTACAGATCCAGACTAACACGGCTACCCCTCTGATAACTTACTATGTGTATATATCAGGGGTCGGCAATGTTTGGCACACGGCTCGCCAGGGTAAGCACCCTGGTGGGCCGGGCCAGTTTATTTACCTGCTGACGTGGCAGGTTCACCGTCCCTGGCCAATGGGGGCAGCTGGAAGCGGTTCGGGTGAGGGATGTGCTGGCCGCGGCTTCCCGCTGCCCCCATTGGCCCGGGAGGGCGAACCGCAGCCAGTGGTGGCCGTGATCAGCCGAACCTGCCACGTCAGCAGGTAAATAAACTGGCCCGGCCCGCCAGGGTGCTTACCCTGGCGAGCCGCGTGCCAAACGTTGCCGACCCCTGGTATATACAGTTCCCTCATAGGGTATGTCTACACTACAGGATTAATCCGAATTTAGATAATTCGAATTTGGGAAACAGGTTGTATAAATTCGATTGTGCGCGGCCACACTAAGCACCTTAATTCGGTTTTTAACCACATTAATTCGGTGGTGTGCGGCCACACTACCCCATTAACTTAAACACAGTAATTCGGTGGTGTGCGGCCACACTAACCCTAATTCGAATTAACAAAATCGATTTAGGCTCTACTCCGTTCGTCGAGGTGGAGTACAGAAATCGATTTAAAGGGCCCTTTAATTCGAATTAACTGGCTCTGTAGTGTGGACGGGTGAAGGGTTAATTCGGATTAACGCTGCTAAATTCGAATTAATCCCGTAGTGTAGACCAGGCCTTAATGGGTCCCTGATCTCAATAGATACTACTATAATATAAATAACTACCACACACATCCAGTGGATTTTAGCAAATTGTAGATAGCCTTATATAACTTAATCACATACTCAGGCTCTACAAAATCACCTTCCCATCAAGGGTTCAGTTATGGGAACAGCAAAAGGCACACCTTTGACAGCAGGGTGACACGCTGGCCAAATTTCAAATTTCAACATGGGGTGCTTACTTACCATAACTTTGTTGAGAAGCATCTCTAAAGCGAGCAAAACAACATTTCCCTTAATCTCATTCTGTGAAATGGCTGAACTGTTGGCTGAAGTGAAAAAAGATTCAGCCTGAGACAGATACCCTGCATGGAAAATTCAGCCTGAATTAGGGTGACCATATCTCCCGTTCTGGCCGGGACAGTCCCCTTTTTCAGCTCTGTCCCAGCTGTCCCTACTTTTTCACCAAAGCTGGGCATTTGTCCCTGCTGCAAGGCAGAGAGCAGAGCGGCGGCGGCTGCCCAGGGGAAGGGGGAGTGTAAGCTGAAGGCAGCGCTGCCTACCAGCAGTAGAGCAGAGAAATTTGCTGCTGGTGGGCAGCGCTGCCTTCAGAGCTGACCCCGCCCCCGGGTGGCGTGGAGTTTAGGAGGTCAGCCGCAGTCCCAGGCGGTGCAGGGCTCCGTGGGTCAGCTCCAGTCCTGGGCAGTGCAGGGCTCTGCGGATCAGCTCCAGCCCCAGGCGGCGTGGGGAGGGCAGCTCTGGTGAGCCCAGGGCTGTCCTATTTTTACTTTAAGAAATATGGTCACCCTAGCCTGAATGGTAAAAGTTTGGGAAAAATTATAAACAACTGAAAACAGGGTCTGATAATAGAAAGTATTGGGCAACCTTAATTGCTTCCTATGTTGCATATACTACACATTAGATAGTAACTGTAAACTGGAGACCATGCCTCCTTCTAAGCACAGATCTGGGAGCCAGGAATTCCTAAATTCTGATTCCAGCTCTCAGAACAACTCTGCCTTTGGCCTCGGGCAAATCATTTGATCTGTCTCCTATAATAATACCTGGCTACCTAGAAGGAGTGCTGTGAGGATTCATTAGTTGTCTGAAATGTACTGTGAGATTAAAAGTGGTTTTAGAATGTTTTATATATTTTCTACTCCACTTAGTTTGTAGAGGTTGTAAATATTTCACTTATTTACATACAGTTGGATGCTAAGACTGAAGACATAACTCCAGTGTTACTCACTCCACTAGGGGTCAGATTTCTCATAAGGTAAGGCCAGAGGTCTGTGCAAAAATGGTGTAATTGCACATGCAAATGAGGAAATACTAATTTGTGCCTGCAATTTAGGTAATCACACATGCAAATCATGCACAGGCACATGTGCCTTGGGTCTCCTTTGAAATGGCCCTACATGTTTGTAAATAATTAGATCTTGATTTTTTGAATGATGTGTTGTACAAAGAATTCTACATTCTCATGGGTATGTTAGATGAGAAGTCTACTGGTCAGTTAGAGGTGACTGCGGGCTTGTCTACACAGGGACATCCAGGAAAATTAATCCAAATGAATAAAAGATGTGAATTTGAAGTGGACTAGTTGAACTGCATTAAATCCCTTTGTGGATGCTGTTATTCAGAATTAAAGTGGCCTTAATTTGGTTTCACTTAATTCACATTCTATGATTCTGAATGAGGCTGCTCACACAAGGGTTTAATGCAGTTTAACTACCACTTCAAATTCAGATCTTTAGTTATTTTGGATTAATTTCCCTGCATGTCCCTGTGCAGACAAGCCCTAAGGGAGCACTGGAATAAACCTTTCACGGTGAGTGTCTCCTTTAAGAGTTATCTTCCCTGCTGCTCTGCAAATGCTTTTACAGCCTTGTTGTGGAGTACTGATGCCACCCTGTGCCTACCCTGGAAATCTCCATTCTCATGCAGATTACTGCATGTCTTTTCCTAAGAGGCAGTGATCAGACTGAGTGCAGATGTTCTGTTAAATACACCTGACAGGTCAGTTCTAGCCACTCAACAATTACAGAAATATCATAACTGTTGTTGCTAACTAAGCCCTGGTCTACCTAAAACGTAGGTTGATATAGCTACGTGGGTCAGGGCTATGAATAATTGCGCACCCTGAGCACCATAGTTAAGCTGACCTATTTGCTGTAGATTCAGGTAGGTCAATGGAAAAATGCTTCTGTCAACTTAACTGCTGCCTCTTGGACAGGTGGATTAACCACATCGACCAAACCCCTTTCCATTAATGTAGGAAGCATCTGCACGACGGTGCTGCAGTGCCATAGCTATATGCATCCGAAGAAGTGGGTTGTAGCCCACGAAAGCTTATGCTCTAATAAATTTGTTAGTCTCTAAGGTGCCATAAGTACTCCTGTTCTTTTTGCGGATACAGACTAACACGGCTGCTACTCTGATAGCTATGCCTGTGTAGCGCAGCTGTAGTATAGACATACCCTGAGTCATAGGCGCCGACTCCGTGGGTGCTCTGGGGCTCAAGCACCCACCGAAAAAAATAGGGGGTGCTGAGCACCCACAGGGCCAGATTAATTTTTTGTGGGTCCCAGTGCCCAGACCATGGCCTCAACCCCCGCTTTCCCAGTGCTCCATCCCAAGGTGCCACCCCTACTCAGCCTGTTCCCCCTGTGGCCCCACCCGCCGCTCACATGGGGGGAGAGGACAGAGAGGAGCACCCACTGGTAAAAACAGGAGTCAGCGCCTGTGCCCTGAGTGAATCTTTCTGCCTCTTCATAAAATCTGGCTGCTACATGGTAGGCCTTGAGGAAGAGAAGTTTGTAAGACTCTTTAGACTTCAGTGGAGGGTGGCTGTAGACATTTTTACCACAATGATCAAGTCTTGCTATCACACTAATACAAAGTAACATAACACTAAAAAAACTAACTTTGAACACCTCAGAAAATGGAATATTGGCTATTCTAAACAACTCCATGTAGTAAAGACAGAGTGGAGCTGCTAGGAAAACTTCAACAAACTGAAATGTTTTTTGTCTCTTTAATTCTGTATCTGGATCCATTTTTCCTTGGGACACAATATTATAGAACACTACATATTTGATAATGCACTGTGCCTGATTCATATCTTGCATACACCTGTTTTACACCATTCTCCATTTATGTCAGTGGGGCTACACCTGATTCAAACCAGGTGAGAGGAGAGTAGGTCTCTGTGCATTTATTGAATTAAATGACCAAGTTCTTGCTTTTCTCATGTAAAGTCCAGATGCCCAGCATGTCTAATCACACAAGGGCTTACATTTAATAATGCCAAATGCACTGGATTATTTGTATTGCAGTAGGCACCTAGAGGTCCCAAATGAGATTGGGGCCCCATTGTGCTAGTCACTCCACAGGTATACAGCCAGAGTCTGATCAAAAGCCTTGCTGAGGTCACAAAGGGAGACTTTCCATTGAGTGCAATAGGCTTTGGATCAGGCCTGCAAGGTGCTGTGGACTCTAGCTCCAGACTGGTAAAATACTTACAGTTAAGCACATACATATGAGTAGTTCCATTGACTTCAGCCTACAGGAAATGAGTTGTGGTCTCAGTCTAGTTCCAACATGACTGGAGTCTATATCAAACATGCACACACAAAAATCACTTCCTCATTAGCACTGTCAGTGGAAACACAAGGATTGAATAGGCCTGGAGAGTAAACTACTCTCACAAATCCCTGGCTTCTCCAGAGTAGCATGGAAGCAGGTTAAGATACTGGTGTGGGGAAAGATTCCATTGCAATTGCTACACATGACCTACAGATAAAGAGTACTCTGTCCTTCAGGGTTGTGGATCAGTAAATGGGACTAAGGCAAAGTATTGGAAAAAAAGGGTCTGGAATTTTCAGATGCAAGTTAGGAGTGGACCTTGCAGAGGGATCGAATGAGGAACACATTCTTAGCCAATGTTAATGAATTGATTTCAGTGGCAAGGCACCTGCTTACTTCAACGCTGACTTTGACACTTTCTTACAGTCCTCCTCTAGTCACTGGGGATAGATACAAAGAACTCTGTCTTACTCCAGCTCTGATTGTGGACAAGACTCCTACAGTGGGAAAGAAACACTGGAATTTTCACTGAAGACCACCCTGTCCGTAAGCAAACCGCTGTAGTAAGTGACTGCTTTAAAATAGTTCTATCATTTCCAATGCAATTTTGAGTGTTCTGTAAAGACAATCTCTATCAGGCAACTGCTTTGTCACCAGTCCCTCAAATCTGTTAAGAGATGGCCCCTAAGCCATACAATTCTGATCCATATAAAGACAGGAACCTTCCTAAAGCTGAGGAGAATTAGTCCTGGGGTTCTAACTGAGGCTCATTTCTATGAGAGAGACAAGGTGAGTGAGATAGTATCTTTTTCTTGGAACAACTTCCGTTGGTGAAAAAGATCAACTTCCATTTTATAGAGAGCTCGTCTTCAGGTCATTTCTATGTAAGTCAGCTGGTGAGTGCAGAGCTATTGAAATGGTATATGTTCTGGATCTACTGTAAGGTTGTAAAATCTACAAAGAGAGAATGGATTCTGCATCTGACAAACATCTGCAATAGATAAATATGAAGTAAAAATCTGTTACAAACTAACAGATTTTTATTTGTGTATGCAGTTTTATTTGTAGCCATGTTGGTCCCAGGATACTAGAGAGACAAGGTGGGTGAGGTAATTGTCTCTCTAGATTTTTATTTAGTGAACTTTACAAGTCTTTAACCACTAGAGGGCACTTTTTTATTTTATAGCATGAAACTAACACTAATCAGGTTGTTTACAGTATTGTTGTAGCCCAGATCTGAAAAAGAGCTCTCTATAAGCTTGAAAGCTGGTCTCTTTCACCAACAGAAGTTGGTCCAGTAAGAGATATTACCCACCTTGTCTCTCTGCTAACCAGGTTGTAACTTAAAACAATTGAAGCGAGAAGGTTTGGGATTGCTCTGGGTGCTATAACTCAGCTCAGTTCCTTGTTGTGCCCTGGGGGTTCAGTGCACTAGCAGTCCACAGCTGATCGTTGCATGTCCTGGGTGAGTGTGTGAATACATAAAATGTGAAAACAAATGTCAATACAGCCTTGAGGGTGCACAGTCATGAAAATGAAACAAGGTTCTTAGAGCAATGATAACTCAGTTGCTTCACACATCCTGTAGACTTGTGTATGAAATCTCTCTCCTGAAAACTGTCCTAGATCTGTATTCCTAGTTCTGCTAATTTAGGGGTCTAATTCAAAGCCCACTGGAGTCAATAAGAGTCTCTCCACTGACTTCAATGTGACCTTTGGCTCAGGCTTTTGTGACAAGGTGAAGCGGTGAAAAGGGTTAAGAGATCCCCACCGATCACATGGCTGGGTGAGGTATATAAGGAGGAACGCGGCTCCTGCTGGTGAAGGGGTAAACTTCTGTGGACTGGAGCAAGCATTTGATTTATTTTGTTCTTTATTCTGAAACAATAAATTGTGCCCTGAGGCAACGGCCGTTAGAGGACTTGGGTGTAGTGTTCACTTCCCATCCCTGGCTGGGGAAACAGCCCACCCATGTATAGTGATAGATCACTCCCTGTTCAGTTTGCCCACTTATAAAAGGAGGATGGTGCTTACCTGCCTCATATATGTACTGACACTTGATCACTCATGTTTGAAAAGTACTCTGAAATCCTCTGATGGCAAGCACTATGGAAGTGTGAAGTATTGTTATATTTCCCTTCCCAGTTTTAAGCCCTTTAGACCCAGCTCCCCAAGGTATTTAAGTGCCTAACTACCTTTTATGGATCTGGGCCTTAATTATTTGCCTGTTTTCAGGATGGGCTAATTTTGTTAAAAGCTGAGAAGAGGGAAAATATAAGAATACCTAATATTTTTCTCTCTCTGGAAGAGGCAAGAAGTCATCCAGGGAATACAATCCATATGATCAGTGAACTTTATGGGTTACCTAATGGAACATTACAGCCCTACACACCCTCTGAGCAAAGATTTTAATGAAACGATCACTAGTGGGAATAGCTGCAACATAAAAATGCACTAGGGAACCATACCAGTAAATTATTCTCACAATGCCATAGGCTTGCATGAGACAGATGGACATGTCCTTTCAGCAAGAAATTTACAATCCCAGCGCACTCAGCAGGAAGGACTCAGCAATCTGCAGGGTTGGACCCATGTTACACCTCACACAGAAGGGACTGTCAGGAGAGACTGGAGAAGGAAGAGGGTTCAAAGATAATGATATTTGTTTCATACATAGCTCACTGGCTTTAAAAAAACAACTTAATGTTGTAGTGTTTGCATTGTTTGAGAACAAAGTCTGTCATGATGGCAGTGGTGGGGGAAGAGTTGTCAGGGTTGGAAGGCAGAACTGACACCATGACAACAAAACACAGATTGTAATGAGACATCCGCCTAAGAGTGATACAAACATCACAAGCTCTGCCCTTCAGTTCAGCCCCTTTTCCCTAGGCTACGAATACCTTTACTGTCAGGCTGATGCAGCAGGAGAGTTTTGCTGGCACAGTCTCTCACTGCTGAGCTGCTGTTCTCAGCGCTATTGACAGGCAGGCATGCTGCTGGAGACCATGCACTTCTCTAGACATGATTAAGGCTACAATTTAGTCACAGGTATTTTTAGTAAAACTCATGGCCAGGTCATGGGCAATAACCAAAAAGTCATGGCCAGTGACCTGTTTGTGACTTTTACTAGAAATACCCCTAACTAAATCCTAGGTGCTGGGGGCAGGAGGTGCTCCAGTGCACGCTGCTTCTCCTGGGGGGTGGATGGTGGCCCGGGGCCCTGCCACTGATGCTGCTCCAGGTGAGGGGCGGCCTGTGGCCCCGTCACCATCACCACTCTGGGCCGGGGGGGCGGCCTGGGCCCTGTTGCTGTCGCCGTTGCTCCTCCAGGCCGGGGTGCGGCTTGTGGCCCCGCCGCCACCACCACCGCTCCTCCAGGCAGCCCGTGGCCCCGCCACTGTCACAGCCATTCCTCTGAGCTGGGGGGTGGCCCATAGCCCTGCCACTGCTGTCGCTCCTCCGGGCAAGGAGCAGCCTGGGACCCTGCCGCTGCTGCTCCGGGTGAGGAGTGGCCTGGGGCCCTGCCGCTGCTGCTCTAGGCGAGGAGTAGCCCGGGATCCTGCCGCTGCCGCTCCAGGCGAGGACTGTCCCTGGGGCCCTGCCGCTGCTGCTCTGGGTGAGGAGTAGTCCAGGACCCTGCCACTGCTGCTCTGGGCGAGGAGTAACCCGGGACCCTGCCGCTGCCGCTCCAGGAGAGGAGTGGCCTGGGACCCTGCCACCACCGCTCTGGGCGAGGAGTGGCCGGGACCCTGCCGCCATCGCTGCTCCAGGCAAGGAGTGGCCCGGGGCCCCGCCACCACCGCTGCTCTGGGTGAGGAGTGGCCTGGGGCGCCACTGCTGCTCCAGGACAGCACCTGGGACCAGTTGCCTGGGGTCACCGGAGCAGCGGCTGGTGCGGCTGGCCCCAAGGACCCCTGGGGTCAGCCGCACCAGCCGCTGCAGCTGCGGAAGTCCCAGAAGTCCTGAAAAGTCACAGAATCCGTGACTTCTGTGAAAGACTCACAGCCTTGAGTTGAACTTACAAATGTAGAATTACAGATGCTCCCCGAATGACGTAAACCCGACATACGCAAATCCAAGAATAGGAGGGTTTTGGGGGATTTTTTGCGTAATGGTTGGAGATACGTTTCCGACTTATGCAAAATTTGAGTTACGCAAGGCGTTCCGGAACAGAACACTTGCATAAGTCGGGGAGCATCTGTATGTACAAAAAACCTTCATTCAAAAATAAAACAAAGTAAACTTTAGACCCTACAAGTCCACTCAATCCTACTTCTTGGTCAGCCAATCACTCAGACAAACAAGGTTGGTTACAATTTGCAGGAGATAATGCTGCCTGCTTCTTGTTGACAATGTCACCTGAAAGTGGGAACAGGCGTTTGCATGGCACTGTTGTAGCTGGTGTTGCAAGATATTTACATGCCAGTTGCGCTAAAGATTCATATGTCCCTTCATGCTTCAATCACAATTCCAAAGGACATGCTTCCATGTTGATGATGGGTTCTGCTTGATAACGATCCAAAGCAGTGCGGACTGATGCATGTTCATTTTCATCATCTGAGTCAGATGCCACCAGCATAAGATTGATTTTCTTTTTTGGTGGTTTGGGTTCTGTAGTTTCCGCATCACAGTGTTGCTCTTTTAAGACTTCTGAAAGCATTCTCCATACCTCGTCCCTCTCAGATTTTGGACAGCACTTCAGATTCTTAAACCTTGGGTCGAGTGCTGTCGCTATTTTTAGAAATCTCACATAGGTATCTTCTTTGCATTTTGTCAAATCTGCTGTGAAAGTGTTCTTAAAATGAACATGTGCTGGGTCATCATCCGAGACTGCTATAACATGAAATATATGCAGAATGCAGGTAAAACAGAGCTGGAGACATACAATTCTCCCCTACAAGGAGTACAGTCACAAATTTAATTGACACATTATTTTTTTAATGAGCATCATCATCAACATGGAAGCATGTCCTCTGGAATGGTGGCCAAAGCATGAAGGGGCCTACAAATGTTTAGCATATCTAGCATGTAGATACCTTGCAACACTGGCTACAAGAGTGCCATGCGAACACCTGTTCTCACTTTCAGGTGACATTGTAAATAAGAAGCAGGCAGCAGTATCTCCCGTCAATGTAAACAAACTTGTTTGTCCTAGTGATTGGCAGAATAAGAAGTAGGTCTGAGTGGACTTGTAGCCACTGAAGTTTTACACTGTTTTGTTTTTGAGTGTAGTTATGTAACCAAAAAAAAATATGCCTTTGTAAGTTATACTTTCACGATAAAGAGATTGCACTTCAGTACTTATATGAGGTGAATTGAAAAATACCGTTTCTTTTGTATATCATTTTTACAGTGCATATATTTGTAATAAAAAATAATGTAAAGTGAGCACTGTGCATTTTGTATTCTGTGTTGTAATTGAAATCAATATTGAAAATGTAGAAAAGCATCCAAAATATTTAATAAATTTCAATTGGTATTATATTGCTATAAGTGCAATTAATTGCAATTAATTTTTTTAATTGTTATTAATTTTTTTGAGTTAATCGTGAGTTAACTGCGATTAATTGACAGCCCTAATATTAAAGCTTTCTAAATATTTAAAGGAGCTCTTTAAAAAAGCATTAATTTGCTTTTCACAATTTTGCCCAAATGAATTGACCAGAGTAGAAAAAAGAGACTAACAAAAACTTGGCAATTGACTTTAGTTGTAAGGAGTCCTTTTAAAAAAAATTCTTAATTTTTTTGCTAACATGAAAAATCAACAGTGACAAGAAGTGCTTTCTCATGAAAATAAATATACACCTTTTATCAAGAGCGGCACTGCTTTTCTAGAAAGACTGCAGAATATGCCTCCTAAACCTGCCCCGTACATGATGGTAATCCTTGATATCCTGGCACGGCATAACCAGCATGGGCCTTGTAGTAGTTCCTATATAAAAAGGGATCTCCGTAGTTTTTTATAGTCACTATTCTCCAACTTTCCTGGGGCACAAATGTAGTTTAAAAATCACCTTCCTGAAACTAAATGAAACGTGTTTATTCTGGTCCATCTTCATTTCAATAGTGATGGTACCAATGTGATATAAAGGATTTTGTCAGACATGCTGGTAATAAATTCATTGTTGCTGCCCCGGATGGGAATGCAGTACAACAGCTGCACCTAGTAGACCCCCACTAACTGATGTTCCACTATATCTGTGTACACGTATAAAGAGTTAAACCCCCCTGCGATATCTGCAGGGCTGTCTCACATGGCTAAGTCGGGGTGGTATCCAATATTGCTGCCAATTCTCCCCAGGCATAAAGAAAAAAGTATTTTTAATCATTTGCTTCTGGGCACCACATCATAAATTATGCTGACCTTCGGTTTCTCGGGATCTTTGTGGATGTTCTTGTTGATGCTCTCTACTAAATGCTGAATGCTTGAATAATAACTGGCTTCTATGTAGTAGGCCACATGTCTTTTTTTGACGGTATCATGAACATTGTACCCTGAGAGATCGTGTTCCATGAGTGACAATAATGAATTTCCAATAAAGTGACATCCCAATTACTGATCAAATTTGGCCAGTTGTATTGTAAAATTGGAACAAGTATTTTGAGGAACCCCCACACACAGATGCATTGCTAGGTAAGGTAACATAAAAGCCCCCTTCAGCCATTTATCAAAAGTCTTGAACTTGAGATACTTTAATCCAAAAGTTAAAATTTTCAGGCCACCCTCTTCATTTCATCAGAAAATACTTGTTTCTCCCCCGTCCTTTCTTTGCTAGAATCTTTTCTATCCTGTAAACGTGGTCCTTGTTAGGGTTTACTTTTTGTAATTCTTCAGGGTAAAAAGACCCTATGGCTTCCTCTTCTCTGTAATCTTTTAATGTGGGCACAGGTCACTGTCCTAGTGATAAAACCCCAGACACAATAATATTTCATCGTTAAAGGTCTGCTGATATCCCTTTTCAAAAGTACCCTTCATTTTCTATACCCTTACATGATCACCTTTCTGAAAAAACCACTTGTGGCGCCTTTATTTTAAAACTATCTCCGTAGACGGTTTTCCACATGCTCAGCGAGTTAGCATGGGTCACATCAATTGGTCATCCTCTGATAGTTCTGTGATAACTTCTGTTGTAACCATCTATGAAGGCCTGCAGTACATTGCTGTGTCGAAAGGTGTTACGGGTGGTAAAATACCTCCACATCTTTGATTTTAAAGTTCTGTCAAACCTCTCCACAATCCCCACCTTGATTTAATTATCGGTAATGGTGTACACTTTGTTGCTTAAAAAAAACTCTTTTCCTCAATCTGTTTGTAATTTTTGAGGCACACAGCCTTGTCTAAAAATAGCAGCACCATTGGCTCTGGTGTCTTTGCTACCTCTATGATCATTTTGACAACTTTGGTTACAGTTTCATTGGTCATGTTAAACTGTTTCAGTTTGTAGCCTTTGGGCATAATTATATTTAGGACCCGTGCCACATTCAGTTTACAATGGGGGTAGGCAAACTTTTTGGCCCGAGGGCCACATCAGGGTTGCATAACTGTATGGAGGGCTGGGTAGGGAAGACTGTGCCTGCCCAAACAGCCTGGCCCCCGCCCCCTCCCACTTCCTGCCCCCTGACTGCCCCCCTCAGAACTCCCAACCCATCCAACCCACCCTGCTCCTTGTCTCCAGACCGCCCCCTCCAGGGACCCCTGCCCCCTATCCATCCCCCCTGCTCCCTGTCCCCTGACTGCCCCGACCCCTATCCACACCGCCGCCCCCTGAAAGCCCTCCCGGGACTCCCACCCCCTATCGAACCGCCCTCTGCTCCTCATCCCCTGACCACCCCCTCCCAGGACCCCCCGCCCCAACTGCCCCCTGGGATCCCACCCCCTTATCCAACCCTCCCTCCTCCCTGCCCCCTGACTGCCCTCCCGACTCCTATCCACATCCCACCTGCCCGACAGGCCCCCTGGGACTCCCACTCCCCATCCCCTGAATGCCCCCCGCCCCAGAACCTCCACCCCATCCAACCGCCCCCTCCTCCCTGACTGCCCCCGACGACCCTGCGCTCCCTTACCCAACCCTCCTGCTTCCCACCCCCTTACCAGCAGCAGGAGCTCGCAGCCACGACACCTGGCCAGAGCCAGATGTGCTCCCCATGCTGCCCAGCAGGAGTGGTGGGCCAGAGCTCTGCCTGCATGGCAGTGTGGCTGCAGGGGCGGAGAGACAGCGGGGGAGGGGCCAGGGACTAGGCTCCCCAGCTGGGAGCTCAGGGGCTGGGCAGGACGGTCCAGTGGGCCGGATCTGGCCTGCAGGCTGTAGTTTGCCCACGTCTGGTCTATCTAGCTCTCTCAGGGTCTGATAGAAACCATTGGTAATATATAAGCACTGCACAGGTAAATTAGATCTGCTATAGTTTGTTAAATGCTAAATATCCCTCCCTTTCCAAGAAGTGAAAGTCTGAACTGAATTTAATTGCTGTACAATAGGTTAAAAGTGCTTTCGGTGTATTCAAGCTCAATAACCACAGGTTGTAAAAGCTTCCTCTGTCAGGAGTTGATGCAATAAAACCAGTAGTACTATGACTAATTAAAGTGCAAAGAGAAGTAGCAACAGCAGTTAACAAAGTCCATTGAACACCTGCAAAATAATGGAAGATTTTGAAGAAGGAAACTGGTTACAACACAAACCTAAAGCAATCAACTAGTCTCACATCTAGTTGCTCTAATACCATCTCTATGGGTATGTCTACACTACGAAATTAGGTCGAATTTATAGAAGCCGGTTTTATAGAAATCGTTTTTATACAGTCGATTGTGTGTGTCCCCACATAAAATGCTCTAAGTGCATTAAGTCGGTGGACCGCGTCCACAGTACCGAGGCAATGTCAACTTCCGGAACGTTGCACTGTGGGTAGCTATCCCACAGTTCCCGCAGTCTCCGCCGCCCATTGGAATTCTGGGTTGAGATCCCAATGCCTGATGATGCAAAAACAGTGTCGCGGGGGGTTCTGGGTACATGTCGTCAGGCCCCTCCCCCTCCGTCAGAGCAAAGGCAGACAATCAATTCGCGCCTTTTTACTTGGGTTACCTGTGTAGACAACGTACCACGGCAAGCATGGAGCAGTATGACTGGCAGCCGTCATCGGCTATCTGGGTGCTGGCAGACGTGGGGCTGCATTGCTATACAGCAGCAGCTCCTTGCCTTTTGGCAGTAGATGGTGTATTACGACTGGTATCCATCATCGTCGTATTCCTCAGTGAGTTCGGTCAGAGGCACCTGGGCGGACATGTTTTGTCTCCTGGAGACTCAGTCCTGCCGGCAGTCCTATTGAACCGCCTTGACGATGATGGCTAGCAATCGTAATGCAGCATCTTCTGCCAAGCACCCGGAAGATGCCAATGGCTATCAGTCATGCTGCACCATCTGCTGCCAGCCTAAGATGTAAAAGATAGATGGACCAGATTTGTTCTGTATTCATTTGCTTCCCCCTCCCTCCGTGAAATCAACTGCCTGCTAAACCCAGGGTTTTGAGTTCAATCTTTGCGGGCGGCCATTCTGTGTGACAGTTGTTTGTGTTTCTCCCTGATGCACAGCCACCTTTGTTGATTTTAATTCCCTGTAAGCCATGTCATCACTTGCCCCTCCCTCCCTCCGTCAGACAATAGTTTCGCGCCTTTTTTCAGCCCAGACGCCATAGCACTGGGAACCTGGAGCCTGCTCAGATCACCACGGCAATTATGAGCACTATGAACACCACGTGCATTGTCCTGGAGTATATGCAGAGCCAGAACATACCAAAGCAAAACCAGGCGAGGAACCGATTGCAGCGCGGCGATGAGAGTGATGAAGAAATTGACATGGACATAGACCTCTCACTAAGTACGGGCCCCAGCAATGTGCAAATCATGGCGTTACTGGGGCAGGTTCATGCCATAGAATGCCGATTCTGGGCCCGGGAAACAAGCACAGACTGGTGGGACCGCATCGTGTTGCAGGTGTGGGACGATTCCCAGTGGCTGCGAAACTTTCGCATGCGTAAGGGCACTTTCATGGAACTTTGTGACTTGCTTTCCCCTGCCCTGAAGCGCCAGAATACCAGGATGAGAGCAGCCCTCACAGTTGAGAAGCGAGTGGCGATAGCCATGTGGAAGCTTGCAACGCCAGACAGCTACCGGTCAGTCGGGAATCAATTTGGAGTGGGCAAATCTACTGTGGGGGCTGCTGTGATCCAAGTTGCCAGGGCAAGCAAAGACCTGGTGATATCAAGGGTAGTGACTCTGGGAAACGTGCAGGCCATAGTGGATGGCTTTGCTGCAATGGGATTCCCAAACTGTGGTGGGGTGATAGACGGAACCCATATCCCTATCTTGGCACCGGAGCACCAAGCCACTGAGTACATAAACCGCAAGGGGTACTTTTCAATGCTGCTGCAAGCCCTTGTGGATCACAAGGGACGTTTCATTAACATCAACGTGGGATGGCCAGGAAAGGTACATGATGCTTGCGTCTTCAGGAACTCTGGTCTGTTTCAAAAGCTGGAGGAAGGGACTTTCTTCCCGGACCAGAAAATAACCGTTGGGGATGTTGAAATGCCTATAGTTATCCTTGGGGACCCAGCCTGCCCCTTAATGCCTTGGCTCATGAAGCCGTACACAGGCAGCCTGGACAGGAGTCAGGACCTGTTCAACTATAGGCTGAGCAAGTGCAGAATGGTGGTAGAATGTGCATTTGGACATTTAAAAGCACGCTGACGCAGTTTACTGACTCGGATAGACCTCAGCGAAACCAATATTCCAATTGTTATTGCTGCTTGCTGTGCGCGCCACAATATCTGTGAGAGTAAGGGGGAGATATTTATGGCGGGGTGGGAGGTTGAGGCAAATCGCCTGGCCGCTGATTACGCGCAGCCAGACACCAGGGCGGTTAGAAGAGTACAGCAGGGCACGGTGCGCATCAGAGAAGCTTTGAAAACCAGTTTTGTGACTGGCCAGGCTACGGTGTGAAACTTCTGTTTGTTTCTCCTTGATGAACCCTCCCCCGCTCCCCCTGGTTCACTCTACTTCTCTGTAAGCTAACCACCCTCCCCTCCCCCCTTCGAGCACCGCTTGCAGAGGCAATAAAGTCATTGTTACTTCACATTCATGCATTCTTTATTAATTCATCACACAACTAGGGGGATAACTGCCAAGGTAGCCCGGGAGGGGTGGGGGAGGAGGGAAGGAAAAGGACACACTGCAGTTTAAAACTTTAAAACTTTAACTTTATTGAAGGCCAGCATTCTGATGCTTGGGCAATCATCTGGGGTGGAGTGGCTGGGAGGCCGGAGGCCCCCCCACCGCGTTCTTGGGCGTCTGGGTGAGGAGGCTATGGAACTTGGAGAGGAGGGCTGTTGGTTACACAGGGGCTGTAGCGGTGGACTCTGCTCCTGCTGCCTTTCCTGCAGCTCAACCATACGCTAGAGCATATCAGTTTGATGCTCCAGCAGCCGGAGCATCGACTCTTGCCTTCTGTCAGCAAGCTGACGCCACCGATCCTCTTCAGCCCGCCACTTGCTCTCTTCAGCCCACGGTTCAGCCGGCCACCTCTCCTCTCGTTCATATTGTGCTTTTTTGCACTCTGACATTGACTGCCTCCACGCATTCTGCTGTGCTCTGTCAGCGTGGGAGGACATCTGGAGCTCCGAGAACATATCATCCCGAGTCTGCCGTTTTCTCCTTCTAATCTTCACTAGCCTCTGCGAAGGAGAAACATTTGCAGCTGGTGGAGGAGAAGGGAGAAGTGGTTAAAAAAGACACATTTTAG
Source organism: Terrapene triunguis (assembly GCF_002925995.2). Classification (NCBI taxonomy): domain Eukaryota; kingdom Metazoa; phylum Chordata; order Testudines; family Emydidae; genus Terrapene; species Terrapene triunguis. The sequence goes on from NW_020664471.1 coordinate 10,935,828, forward strand.
AGAACAATAGGTACACTCTTTCACGTTAAATTTTGCTGTTCACATTACACAGCACATGTGCTTTCGTTACAAGGTCGCATTTTTCCTCTTATATTGAGGGCCTGCCGGTTTGGTGTGAGAGATCACTCATGCAGTGCCAGGCAACAGAATTCAGCTTGCAGGCAGCCATGGTAAGCCACAGTCTTTTCGCTTTTTTAACCTTCATAACATGTGGGAATGGTTTCAAACAGCAGTGCCCTCATTTCCCATACCAAGCACCCGTTGGGCTGGCCATTTAAAATGGGTTTACAATGTAAAAGGAGGGGCTGCGGTTTCCGGGTTAACATGCGGCACAAACCCAACTACCCCCCCGACCCAATTCTCTGGGATGATCACTTCACCCCTCCCCCCACCGCATGGCTAACAGCGGGGAACATTTCTGTTCAGCCGAGCAGAAACGGGCACCTCTGAATGTCCCCTTAATAAAATCGCCCCATTTCAACCAGGTGACCATGAATGATATCACTCTCCTGAGGATAACAAAGAGAGATAAGGAATGGATGTTGTCTGCATGCCAGCAAACACCGGGACCATACGCTCCCATGCTTTGTTATGCAATGATTCCAGACTACGTGCTATTGGTCTGGCGTGGTAAAGTGTCCCACCATGGCGGACGGGATAAGGCAGCCCTCCCCAGAAACCTTTTGCAAAGGCTTTGGGAGTACATGAAGGAGAGCTTTCTGGAGATGTCCCTGGAGGATTTCTGTTCCATCCCCATACACGTTAACAGACTTTTCCAGTAGCTGTACTGGCCGCGATTGCCAGGGCAAATTAATCATTAATCATTAAACACGCTTGCTTTTAAACCATGTGTAATATTTACAAAGGTACACTCACCAGAGGTCCCTTGTGCACTCTCAGGGTCTGGGAGCATGCCTTGGGTGAGTTCGGGGGTTACTGGTTCCAGGTCCAGGGTGATAAACATATCCTGGCTGTTGGGGAAACCGGTTTCTCCGCTTCCTTGCGGCTGTGAGCTATCTACATTATCTCCATCCTCATCTTTCTCGTACCCCGAACCCGCTTCCCTGTTGCGTGATTCTCCATTGATGGAGTCAAAACACAGGGTTGGGGTAGTGGTGCCTGCACCCCCTAGCATGGCATGCAGCTCCGCGTAGAAGCGGCATGTCTGCGGCTCTGCCCTGGACCTTCCGTTTGCCTCTCTGGCTTTGTGGTAGGCTTGCCTTAGCTCCTTAATTTTCACGCGGCACTGCTGTGCGTCCCTGTTATGGCCTCTGTCCTTCATGGCCTTTGAGACTTTTTCTAATATTTTGCCATTTCGTTTACTGCTACGGAGTTCAGCTAGCACTGATTCGTCTCCCCATATGGCGAGCAGATCCCATGCCTCCCGTTCGGTCCATGCTGGAGCTCTTTTGCGATCCTGGGACTCCATCATGGTTACCTGTGCTGATGAGCTCTGCATGGTCACCTGTGCTCTCCACGCTGGGCAAACAGGAAATGAAATTCAAAGGTTCGCAGGGCTTTTCCTGTCTACCTGGTCAGTGCATCTGAGTTGAGAGTGCTGTCCGGAGCGGTCACAATGAAGCACTGTGGGATAGCTCCCGGAGGCCAATAACGTTGAATTCCGTCCACACTACCCCAAATCCGACCCAGAAAGGCTGATTTCAGCGCTAATCCCCGCGTCGGAGGTGGAGTAAAGAAACTGGTTTAAAGGGCCCTTTAAGTCGAAAAAAAGGGCTTCGTCGTGTGGACGTGTCCAGGCTTAATTCGATTTAACGCTGCTAAATTCGACCTAAACTCGTAGTGTAGACCAGGCCTAAATCCTCTCCTATAATTTCTTGTTATTATGCTAAATTGTGTTTGTCAGATTAGATTGCCCCTCATCTTTTGGGAATTCTTGTTTCTGTGTTTATTGATTTTCACTTCTTAATGAGCAAATTCTGAGGCAAATGTCACCAAGTAGTGAACAAAATATTGAATATAACTTTTTGATACCTGCCGTACACCAAGACAAGAAAGCTGTCACTCCAGTCGGTTAGCCATCCAAACAATCTCCTCAGAAGCTCTGGCAGCCTTTACTCTGCTTTGTAGGTAACACTTGGTGTATCCCAGTCACCTCAGAAGTGTCTCTCTATAGTGTCCAGCCCCTGTCACTGGACACTCTCAGTAATTAGCACCAAAGAGAAGGTTACAACTCAGGATTAGGTCCTTCATTACAACATAGCACTTACATGAGATTCACAGATTCAAGTGAGTATTGAGTAAGAATAATGGAAACAAAAATGGTTACAAATAAACCAAAAGTATAACATGCTTCTAACAGACTAGTCATAACTTTAACAGGCTACACTCCTTTGTCTCAAACAGTTTCTCACCATTGCAAAGTATGCTCATTTCCAGTCAATTCAGGATCCAATTGTTCATGAACCACCCCCTCCTCTTTCAAGGTGTTTCTCAGGAAAATGGATAACAAAGTGGTTCTTCAAAAAGAACAGGAGTACTTGTGGCACCTTAGAGACTAACAAATTTATTAGAGCATAAGCTTTCGTGGGCTAAAACCCACTTCTTCGGATGCATATAGAGTGAAACATATATTGAGGAGATATATATACACACATACAGAGAGCATGAACAGGTGGGAGTTGTCTTACCAACTCTGAGAGGCCAATTAAGTAAGAGAAAAAAACTTTTGAAGTGATAATCAAGATAGCTCAGTACAGACAGTTTGATAAGAAGCAAGTGTGAAAATACTTACAAGGGAGATAGATTCAATGTTTGTAATGGCTCAGCCATTCCCAATCTTTATTTAATCCTGAGTTGATTGTGTCTAGTTTGCATATCAATTCCAGCTCAGCAGTCTCTCGTTGGAGTCTGTTTTTGAAGTTTTTCTGTTTTAAGATAGCCACCCACAGGTCTGTCATAGAATGGCCACACAGGTTAAATATCAGAGGGGTAGCCGTGTTAGTCTGAATCTGTAAAAAGCAACAGAGGGTCCTGTGGCACCTTTAAGACTAACAGAAGTATTGGGAGCATAAGCTTTCGTGGGTAAGAACCTCACTTCTTCAGATGCAAGTAATGGAAATCTCCAGAGGCAGGTATAAATCAGTATGGAGATAACGAGGTTAGTTCAATCAGGGAGGGTGAGGTGCTCTGCTAGCAGTTGAGGTGTGAACACCAAGGGAGGAGAAACTGCTTCTGTAGTTGGATAGCCATTCACAGTCTTTGTTTAATCCTGATCTGATGGTGTCAAATTTGCAAATGAACTGGAGCTCAGCAGTTTCTCTTTGGAGTCTGGTCCTGAAGTTTTTTTGCTGTAAGATGGCTACCTTTACATCTGCTATTGTGTGGCCAGGGAGGTTGGAGTGTTCTCCTACAGGTTTTTGTATATTGCCATTCCTGATATCTGACTTGTGTCCATTTATCCTCTTGTGTAGTGACTGTCCAGTTTGGCCAATGTACATAGCAGAGGGGCATTGCTGGCATATGATGGCATATATAACATTGGTGGACATGCAGGTGAATGAGCCGGTGATGTTGCAGCTGATCTGGTTAGGTCCTGTGATGGTGTTGCTGGTGTAGATATGTGGGCAGAGTTGGCATCGAGGTTTGTTGCATGGGTTGGTTCCTGAGTTAGAGTTGTTATGGTGCGGTGCGTGGTTGCTGGTGAGAATATGCTTAAGGTTGGCGGGTTGTCTGTGGGTGAGGACTGGCCTGCCTCCCAAGGTCTGTGAAAGTGAGGGATCATTGTCCAGGATGGGTTGTAGATCACTGATGATGCGTTGGAGAGGTTTAAGCTGAGGACTGTAGGTGATGGCCAGTGGAGTTCTGTTGGTTTCTTTTTGGGGCCTGTCTTGTAGCAGGAGGCTTCTGGGTACACGTCTGGCTCTGTTGATTTGTTTCTTTATTTCCTTATGTGGGTATCGTAGTTTTGAGCCGCCCTGCCCCGCCGAAACAACCCCACCGAGCGCCGCCCTGCCCCGCCGAAACAACCCCCCCGAGCGCCGCCCTGCCCCACCGAAACAACCCCCCCGAGCGCCACCCTGCCCCGCCGAAACAAACCCCCCCCCGAGT
>NW_020664471.1:10939995-10976754 GCF_002925995.2 Terrapene triunguis
CCCCCCCCCGAGCACCGCCCTGCCCCACCGAAACAAACGAAAAAAACCCCCGAGCGCCGCCACCCGAAGATTGGCCGCCCCTTACAAGGTGCCGCCCCAAGCACGTGCTTGGTCGGCTGGTGCCTGGAGCCGGCCCTGGTAACTCCCATTTTAATTGTCTCATAATGCTTAATTTGCATTTGAGACAGGGATTGTTGAATAGACATGTTTTTGGCTGCGCGAAGACCTGTTTCTCCACTCTGCCTTGTTATAAACTTTACAGGATAATAACAGTAAGTATACATAATTTCTCATACAGTGTTAATACAATGATATTAGTGACTAGTTGTGACGATGTGGTTCTGGCGAGACCCAACTGAGAGTGCCAATTCAGGACAAATTGCTAAAACAGGGCAGTTACAGCCCAAGGCTGGGGTTTCTCCACCTGTAAGGCAAACCAAACCAGCCAGCCAAAGAGGACTTTGGTTTCACCCCACTGGCTAACCACAAGTCATACAAACAATTCCCTTAGACACTCCAGTTTCCCAGTATCACCACCAGTGCCACTCGTTATGGGGACAAATGGTTATGAAAACCAATATCCCAATATACACAAAAAAGGTTCTCTCGATCCCAAAGGATCAAGCCCCAGACCCAGGTCAATATACAACTCAGATCTTTCCCACAAATCACGCTGTTGCCATTCCTTTAGAATCTAAAATCTAAAGCTTTATTCATAAAAGGAAAAAGGCAGAGATGAGAGTTAGAATTGGTTAAATGGAATCAACCACATACAGCAATGGCAAAGTTCTTGGTTCAGGCTTGCAGCAGTGATAGAATAAACTGCAGGTTCAAATCAAGTCTCTGGAATACATCCCCAGCTGGGATGGGTCATCAGTCATTTGTTCAGAGCTTCAGTTTGTAGTAAAGTCCCTCCAGAGGTAAGAAGCAGGACTGAAGACAAGATGGAGATGAGGCATCAGCCTTATATAGTCTTTTCCAGGTGTAAGAACACCTCTTTGTCCTTACTGTGGAAAATTACAGCAAAATGGAGTCTGGAGTCACATGGGCCAGTCCCTGCATACTTTGCTGAGTCTCAAGGCATATTTGCCTTCTCTCAATGGGTTCATTGTATAGCTGATGGTCCTTAATGGGCCATCAAGTGGGCTAGGCAGAGCTAACACCAGCTTGTCTGGGATGTCACCCAGAAGCATAGCATAAATTTGAAATACAGACAGTATAGAGCCAATATTCATAACTTCAACTACAAAATCGATACACACATATAGACAGCATAATCATAACCAGTAAACCATAACCTTGTCTAAGACACCCCATTTGACCCCCTTTATACAAGATTTGGGTGCCACTACAGGACCTTGGTTGCAACAATGATCTATATGGTCCCAGATTATATCAATAACGTCACACTAGTGTGTCAACAGCTTTCATTTGATACCTCACACAACATTCTTTATAAATAAATACTATGACAGCAATGTGTTAGGTGTAGTGAATTTGTCTGGCCTCAGAAGAGTTGCTGACAGTGTAGTGAACCACCAATGGGCCCCTGTGTCACACATATAACTTATCAGACCTCCTGTTCAGCATGCGTAGAACCCTGATATCAGTAGGTGTAGAAAGATGTTGATAGATGTTTGGCTGTGTGTGTGTGTTCCCTCTGTGTGCTGCCCCAGCCCTGCGCAGACAGCTGGCACGGCAGACCTCGAGCGAACTGCCCAATGACAACAAGATCCATTAAGGGCTGAAGACACCCAACCAGGTTTATTGTTGATGAAGCATGGTACTAGTATTCTGCAGACTCTACTGGACCACTAATACATGTATGCCTGTAACAATGGACCAGTTTAGTGAATGGCGGGATTTTCCATTCCTCCCTAGCCAGACAAAGATACTTCCTCTCAGATACATTTTTATACCACGATACAAACAAGTTAATACTGGCCCTAGTTAGTTATTGCCCCATGACACGGCTAGTTATCACCCATCACTTTGTACATGTTGATTCAATCAAAACTTTGCTATTACCTACTCTCATACTGACCTTATCTTTTAGGAGGGGTCAGTGTGTTCCGGTTATCCTTGGGGAATGTTTTTGTACCATCCTTGATATCGGGATGTTCTGGTTCCACTTGATATCGGGATGTGTTTGCATGAATACTCTGTGACTAGCACTTCTTAGGAATGTGTGTTTCTGCAATATCAGTTCTGTTCTTGCCAGATTCTGTGAACTTGCAGCAGGCAGAGCCTGACGTTTGCTCACAGCCTGACTTTTGCTAACTTTGCTTTATATCAGCAAAGCTTGCCCACTACTTTAGCTCAGGCCTCAAACCAGGCCTCTGATACAAGGGCTTATATCTCAGGCTCTCTTTCTACTGTAGGAGGGTTTCACATGAGTACACAGAGCAGACTGCAGGATCAGAGCCTAGGGGCCTGATTCTGCCACCCTTACTCTGATTGTTTAGTACCTTACTCTGAGTAGTCCCATTGCTTTCTGCGGGACTATTCATAGATAGGCTTGGCAGAATTCAATATTTATTTTTTTATAATTTCAATGGATAACATCAATGTTTATTTTTAAGCTTCATTTTTAGATTTTTATCAATTTAAATTTTCACAATTGTGCAAAATGAAGGGAGGCTGGGAGGCAGGGTCAATATCACTCGTCAAAAGATACAAAGTAAATATCCTTAAATCATACTCTCATAATTTCTCAAGCAGCATGTTTCTTACTTTGTTTAGCTCTAAATTTTGATTATTATTGATGGACAATTTTTTCATCAGTTTGTGAGTGTATGGTGAAATCGATATTTACTGAAATTTACCAATCAAAATCTAATCCTTCCAAGCCTACCTATGGAATGTGGCACTACTCAACATGGATAAGGGTGGCAGAATCCTAGTTTTTAACCTATTTCTATGGAAGCACACTATGCTCACCAACCATTTTTGTTGACTTAACTTTTTTTGTGTGTGCTAAGGTCAGATTTTCCTACAATGATTACTCTTGCTAATAATTGAAATGCAGAAACTGTTAGCAGTATATGTAAAATGATTGGCCAGGCAAAGTGCACACCCAGATAAATGGTTGTCACAATTTACTGTTTAGAAGAGTCCTTAAACAGAGAACATCACCAACAAAGACCACCACAGGGGGCCTTATTTAGGCTACTATCAACTACTATCTTAACTCTTCAGTGCTTGACTTTGCAACCTAAATAACTTCCTTTTAATGCAGATTTATGCGGATTCTGGGAGGGAGTTTGGGTTCGGGAGGGAGCTCAGGACTGGGGCAGGGGGTTGGTGGAGTGAAGCGGGCTAGGGCCGGGTTGCTCCGCTTCCCGACGCTGCCAGTGAGTGCGGTGTTGCTGGGGAAGAGGTGGAATGGGGGCGGGCTGGTCGCCGGGGCTGGTGCTGCCGCGTATGCAGCATGCAGCTGCCTAGGGCACCATGAAATTTGGGTCAATTTGGTGCCCCAAATTTCATGGTGCCCTACGCAGCTGCATATGCTGCGTACGCCTAAGGACGGTCCTGAGCAAGAATAAATTATTTGGCACAGTATAAAGGTCCAGTTCTGTAAACACAAAATCAACTGACCATAGCAGTTTCTACCATGAGTAGTCTCATTACTATTAGTGGGACTACTGACAGTAGTAAGTACTACACTTGATAGAGTTTGTAAAATTGCAACTTAAGGCCCAAATTCTTAGTGTTAGGCAAAGGGGACTGCTTGTGGAGAGTTCATTACAGGATTGGGGCCCATGAGAGTAAGAAGGAGTAATATTTTATTCAGTTCTGCTCATATTCCTGTGAAATGAAATTATAGCAAAAGGCAAGTAAATCAATATTCTTCATTATCAAGGCCCACTTTGCTCAGCCTAGCAACCTGATCAATGATAGGGTAAGAAATAATCGCCTCTTGAATAAACAATTAAATATACTTGGAAAAACTGAGCTTTACAGTTGTCAATGGCATTTCTGTCTATTGCTGGTGATGTTCACCCTACTCAACAATGTCATCATTTGTGACACTGTCAGTGTGGGAATCTAGGGTCAGGGTCTATAAACTGTCCACACCCACTAATTTTCAGATTGCAGGGTTTGGCTGATGACGTTAGGTCTGCATTCTTTGAAAAAGAAGTCACAAAGGGACATGAATGAGTCACACAAAATAGTGAGAGGAATGGAGAAGATAAATGATATAGAAGTCCCATTCACACTGGGTAGGTAGCAAGCTAAGAAACTGTGTTTCAACTCAGATCCAGCTGAACCAGTTTCTCACGTGACTTGGAAGGCCCGAGTGGATGACACTAAAGGCTTAGGCTATTTGAGCTTGTGTCAAATACAAAAACAAAGGATACACAAAGACAGATCACATGAAGAGACCTACCCTGCAGCCACTTTGCTCTTAGATCACTCAACGGAGTTCCAGGAATTGAGTATCTGCATGTTCAGCCTTGAATTATGCTGTCAAAGGCAACATATTTATATTGAACAACTAATATAGATAGTCTTAAGAGGAAGTTAGAACACTATTAGGAAACATACTGTTTGTTACAGCTTCTAATTTAAAGGGGGGAACAGACCTAGGTGGATTCTGTCCTGGCTTTCAACTTTCCTAAAAGAAAGTTTTCCTACTAATGCATTTTTAATTATTCAGAAAGGTCTTTTTATTTATTTTGCCTTTCTTCTGGCGTAAAGTTTATTTAGAAAGCTGAAACAAAAGTTTAGAAAATATTTTAAAAATGTGTTCTACCTAACCTCTGTCTTATGTTTCCAATGGTATTGCTTTTATATTCTGGGAAACCAATGATACTTAAAAATTAAAACTAGCTTTTCTGTTGCGATTAAGGGTCATACCCACTACCTTTGAAATACCTTTTGGTACTAACTTCTATTTTGTAAGTTTCCACAAGCTTGGTAACATTCAGATTTTCTAAGATGGCATTTTTGAATTTAAAAGGAAAGGAAGTAGAGATTCTTCAGCAATGGAAGAAGTGTTCTCCAAATTTCTTAGAATCAAAGTGCACAAATACATTGCTGCTGTATACATCCCACAGCAGAACTAAAGACAACAGCTAGTTGATGTATGCATAACAAATAGTATATTTAATATCTTTATCCATTTTTTTTGTTCTTGAATTGTCTGAGAACATACCAGGATTTCTATGGATATTGTGTTTATAAAATAATTTGAAAAAAAATGCACTGGATTTGCAGAAAGCTAATTGAATATTATTTTTCATTATTTATTATTGTTTGCTCAAAAAGTAAAAACAAAATGGAACTTGGGTGTGATATGTTGCAGGTGTTTGTACAGAAACTAAGGGTATGTCTACACTATGAAATTAAGTCGATTTTATAGAAGTCGATTTTTAGAAATCGATTTTATACAGTCGATTGCGTATGTCCCCACTTAGCGCATTAAGTCGGCGAAGTGCGTCGTCACTACCATGGCTAGCATCGACTTACAGAGTAGTGCACTGTGGGTAGCTATCCCACAGTTCCCGCAGTCTCCACCGCCCATTGGAATTCTGGGTTAAGCTCCCAATGCCTGATGGGGCAAAAACATTGTCGCGTGTGGTTTTGGGTACGTGTCGTCAGTCGCCCCTCCCTCCGTGAAAGCAACAGCAGACAATCATTTCGCGCCTTTTTTCCTGGGTTACTCATGCAGACGCCATACTACGGCAAGCATGGAGCCTGCTCAGCTCACCGTCACCGCTGCTGTTGTGGGCAAGTCTACTGTGGGGGCTGCTGTGATCCAAGTAGCCAATGCAATCATTGATGTTCTGTTATCAAGGGTAGTGACTCTGGGAAATGTGCAGGCCTTTTTAGATTTTAGGTGCATCATATTCCCGTCCTTTGTCGCTGGTGAAGAAGTCTTGCAGCCGTACATTCCAGTAAGGTCGGTGCTGTAACACCCCATAGCACTTCTGTGGTTGACACATGTAACAGCTCCAGGGCTCTTACTCTTTTGCCTTGGCCGAGGTACCTTGCAGTACCAGGAACTCCAAGCATTCGACACAGAAGCACCTGCAGCAGCTGGCATTGCTACACAGCAGCAGCTCCTTGCCTTCACAGCAGATGGTGCAAGTAGGACTGGTACCCGTCCTCATCGTACATGTAGAAGAGCTCCAGGAATCAGGGCCGGATTAACTTTTTGTGGGCCCGGCGCCAAACCTATTTGTGGGCCCCCCTGGGGAATTATTGTAAAAGGGGCCGGGGGTAAAAGCACAGTGGGGCAGGAGCTAGGGTTGGTCTCTGGAGCAAGGGAGGGGTCAGGGGTAAACTGCAAGTGCAGCAGGGCTGGGGAGGGGGTAAACAGGATCCCTCCGCCCCTGCCCACATAGAGCGGGTACCTACCTGGTTCTAGCCCATTCTCTTTGTCTCTCTCTGCACTGAGCTGCCCCTCCTCTCACAGCAGCAGGACAGGTTCTCTTCCAGCCCTCTGGGGTGGGAGGAGTGGAGGCTAATGTGGTTACTCCTATAACCGGACATTTAGTTTCCAGTCAGCACTGCTAACCGGACACTCAGGTCCCGTTTTCTACTGGAGTTTCCAGTCTAAAACTGGATACCTGGCAACAGGGCTGCCAGAAAAGCATGGGGGGGGGCAAGCAATCATTTTTAAAAGTAAGAGGGCTAAGCCTTAAGGGGGGGGGCAAGTGGTGGGTGGGGTAGGGAGTGGAGAGGAGCTAGTGGGCAGGGCCATGTCTGCTGTACTGCCCAGGTAGGTTGGAGACTGTGGGGATCAGCTGACACAGTATCCAGGGCCGGTGCAAGGATATTTTGCACCCTAGGCGAAACTTCCACCTTGCACCCCCTTTCCCCCCTCCGGAGCATCGCTTATTATAAATTTTCAAAAATGAATACAGTGGAGTCACATCTTACGCGGGGGTTAGGTTTTAAGGTCAGCGCGTAAGAGGAAAATCGCGTATAGTGAAAATTACCATAAACTACAGTACACATAGTATACATAGTATACACTGTATACACTAGAACAGGGGTTCTCAACCTACGGCACACGTGCCAAAGGTGGCACGCGAGCTGATTTTTTTTTTTTTAATGGCAGGCTGCGGGTCCCAGCCACCGCTGAGCCTGCTGCCAGCCTGGGGTTCCGTTCACTCAGCTGCCAGCCGGGGTTTCAGTCGGCGACTCCGCTCAGCCTCCTGCCATTCACCCAGGCCGGCAGCAGGCTCAGCGGGGCCGGTGGCCGAGACCCTGGCTGGCAAGGGGCCGGCAGCCAGAACCCCAGATCGTCAGCGGGCTGAGCAGGGCCGGCAGCCGGTCTGGGGTTCCGTCTGCTGGCTCCTGCCAGCTGGGGTCTCGGACGCCGGATCCACTCAGCCTCCTGGCAGCCTGGGTGAATGGAACCCCAGGCCGCCAGGAGGCTGAGCGGATCCGGCATCCGGGACCCCGACTGGCAAGGGGCCGGCAGACGGAACTCCAGACCGGCAGTGGGCTGAGCGGGGCCGGTGGCTGGGACCACAGCCTCCTGCTGGCCTGGGTGAACGGAACCCCAGACCGTTCACCGAGGCTGGCAGGAGGCTGAGCGGAGTTGGCTGGGACCCCAGCAGGCTGAGCGGGGCTGGCGGCTGGGAGCCCGGCTGCCAGGAGTCGGCCCACTGCTGGCCCTGCTCAGCCCGCTGCCGGCTGAGTGAACAGAACCCCAGGTCAGCAGCAAGCTCAGTGGCGGCCAGGACCCGCAGCCTGCCATTAAAAAAAATTGGCTTGCATGGGAAGGGTAGGGGGTGCAGCGGGAGGAGGACGGGGAGGAAGATCTGGGAAAAGGGGGCAGCCTGTAAAAAAATCACTTCCTTCCTGAGAAGCAGACTCACCCTGCCCGGGGTCCAGGCGGCATGGCTGCTGCTCCCTCCCCCCCCCCCCAAACAGCTGATCAGGACCAGGGAGAGAGAGTGAGAGGAGGAGGGATGAGTACACAACACGGTGGGGAAGAGGCGGGGGGAGGAGGAGGCCGGGGAGCTTTGCTGCCGGCTGCCCTGCAACAGCAGGACAGAGCCCCAGGCACAGCAGCACCAAGCTTCCTGGAGAAGAGAGGCTGGGCTGGGGCCCCTTTGGAGCGTGGGCCCGGCGCCACTGGCGCCATTGTAAATCTGGTATTGCCAGGAATCGATCCCTACAAGTCTGACAAAGACCCCCCTCAAACAGCGGGTGGAGTGTGGCTGGGTTTTTTCTCCCCCATGATAAACAACTGTCTTCAAGGCTCCTGTTGTTGTTTGTGACTTCGGAAAGCATTTGCTCTCTGCTCTGGTCCTCCTTCACCCGCTCCTTGCTGTTGTTGCAGAAATTAGTCTTTAGCCGCTTGGCCGGGGGTTCTGTGAACGTCTTCCCTGCCTGGCTCCTAGCAACCTGCAGGGCATAGTGTACAGCTCATTGATAGACCAGCTTATTAAACGTGGAGTGGTTGAAATGCTGCCTAAAAGCCATCAGACCCACCAGCTTGTTTGCTGAAACCTCGGAGAACTTCCCGTCCCCAAACCATTGCACCCAGCACATTCTGGAGATTGCCTGACGTTTGGATGTGATTCTGTAGGAGACGATTGCAGGCCACCAGAAGAAGCCCTTGATCTTCCCCAATATGAGCTCCCAATTCCAAAATCTTTCCCATCCTGGTATTCCACCACTTCCCCTGCAACTCTGCTCTCCTGCTCCCCAGCGATGAGCTCTGGGGATCCGTTCTGGTCCTCCTGGGTGCTGCTGGCAGACGTGGTACTGCTGCTCTGGGAGGACTCCTTGGAATCCTCCTCAGTGAGGTCGATCGGGGCGCCTGGACAGACATGGCCATCCTCCTCTTAGAGCACCGAATGGGAGCCAGAGACTCCAGGTCATTCTCTTCTTTAAGTTTCATCTTATGGAGATTCAGTCCTGCCTGGAATATCATGCGAGCTGGAGGCTTCTGCCTCAGGCTGCTCTCCCAGCCAGCAGCACCACACAGTCGCACCTACCCCATGCTCCCATGGCTCATGAAGCCTGGACAGTAGTAAGGAGCAGTTCAACTATAGGCTGAGCAAGTGCAAAATGGTGGTAGAATGTGCCTTTGGACGTTTAAAAGGTCACTGGCGCTGTTTGCTGACTAGGTCAGACCTCAGTGCAACCAACATTCTCATTGTTATTGCTGCTTGATGTGTGCTCCATAATATCTGTGAGAGTAAGGGGGGAGACATTTATGGCGGGGTGGGAGGTTGAGGCAAATCGCCTGGCATCCGATTTTGAGCAGCCAGACACCAGGGCAATTAGAAGAGCACAGTAAGGCGCACTGCGCATCAGAGAGGCTTTGAAAACCAGTTTCATGACTGACCAGGCTTCAGTGTGACAATTGTGTGTGTTTCTCCTTGATGCAAACCCACCCCCTTTGTTGATTTTAATTCCCTGTAAGCCAACCACCCTCCCCCCTTTGAAATAAAGTAACTATTGTTTTGAAACCATGCATTCTTTCTTTAATTAATTAATTTTAAAAAATGAGATAACGGACAAGGTAGCCTGGGTGGGGTGGTGGAGGAGGGAAGGACAAGGCCACATTGCTTATTGTAGCCGCACTAAAAATCAAACTATTTGAATGACAGCCTTCTGTTGCTTGGGCCATCCTCTGCAGTGGAGTGGCTGGGTGCCCGGAGCCTCCCCCCTTGCGTTCTTGGGTGTCTGGGTGAGGAGGCTATGGAACATGGGGAGGAGGGTAAGCAGTTATACAGTGGATGCAGTGGGGGTCTGTGCTCTTGTTGGCTTTCCTGCAGCTCCAATAGATGCTTCATCATGTCCGTTTGCTCCCACATTGGCCTCAGCATCACGTCCTGCCTCCACTCTTCGTGCTCACTTAATTTTTTCCTGGCCTCTGCCACTGAATGCCTCCATGCATTAAGCTGTACCCTATCAGTGCGGGAGTACTGCATGAGCTCGGAAAACATGTCATCGCGAGTGCGTTTTTTTCGCCTTCTAACCTGCGATAACCTCAGGGACGGAGATGATGGGGGAACGTAGAAACATTCTACGCTCTACGATTCTGGGGGGACTGCATGGTCACCTGTGCTGCTGAGTGCTGGTGAGTTTGCCACGCTAACCAAACAGGAAATGAAATTCAAAAGTTCCCGGGGCTATTCCTGTGTACCTGGCTAGTGCATGGGAGTTCAAAGTGCTGTCCAGAGCAGTCACAATGGAGCACTCTGGGATAGCTCCCGGAGGCCAATACTGTCGATTTGCGTCTGCACTACCCGAAATTCAACCCAGCAAGGTCGATTTTGGCACTACTCCCCTTGTCGGGGAGGAGTACAGAAGTCGATTTTTTTAAGAGCCCTTTAGGTTGACGGAACGGGGTTGGTTGTGTGGACGCAATCATTTTTAAATCAACCTAACGCGGCTACATTTGACCTAACCCCATAGTGTAGACCAGGGCTCAGGTTCTGGTAAGGGGACAGCATATCCTGGACTCTCCAGAATTATCAAATAGTCACAAAGACATGCTACTTGTGATCACCCCAGAAGTATTTTATCATTTAACACAAGTTATATTCAGTTCCTTATCCTCTAAGGAGCACTGAAAAAATGGAGGGGAGAGCGTGAAAGATGAGGTAGGAATTTGCCCCAAAACTGAGGTTTCTGGCAGAGAGTGGCATGTCCTGGGCTCTTCAGAATCGACTAACAGCCACAGGGCTGTGTCATTGAGGTGACCCAAGAGATATTTTCTCATTTTACAACAAGTCAAACCCAGTTCCTTATTCAAGGAGTTGTGGCAAAATGGAAAGGGTGAGGGGAGAGGGGAGGACAAGACGTGGCACAATTTGGTGCAGAAATTAAACCTCAGGTTTGGGAGTGGCATGTCTCAGGCCTGGTCTACACTACGAGTTTAGGTCGAATTTAGCAGCGTTAAATCGAATTAAGCCTGGACACGTTCACACGGCTAAGTCCCTTTTTTCAACTTAAAGGGCCCTTTAAACCGGTTTCTTTACTCCACCTCCGACGAGGGGATTAGTGATAAAATCGGCCTTGGCGGGTCGGAATTGGGGTAGTGTGAACGGAATTCAACGTTATTGGCCTCTGGGAGCTATCCCACAGTGCTTCATTGTGACCGCTCTGGACAGCACTCTCAACTCAGATGCACTGACCAGGTAGACAGGAAAAGCCCCGCGAACGTTTGAATTTCATTTCCTGTTTGCCCAGCGTGGAGAGCACAGGTGACCACGCAGAGCTCATCAGCACAGGTAACCGTGATGGAGTCCCAGGATCGCAAAAGAGATCCATCATGGACCGAACGGGAGGTATGGGATCTGCTCGCCATATGGGGAGATGAATCAGTGCTAGCTGAAGTCCATAGCAGTAAACGAAATGGCAAAATATTAGAAAAGGTCTCCAAGGCCATGAAGGACAGAGGCCATAACAGGGACGCACAGCAGTGCCGCGTGAAAATTAAGGAGCTAAGGCAAGCCTACCACAAAGCCAGAGAGGCAAACGGAAGGTCTGGGGCAGAGCCGCAAACATGCTGCTTCTACGCAGAGCTGCATGCCATGCTAGGGGGTGCAGCCACCCCTACCCCAACCGTGTGCTTTGACTCCTTCAATGGAGAAACACACAGGGAAGCGGGTTCAGGGTACGAGGAAGATGAGGATGAAGATAATGTAAATTCGACCTAATTTCGTAGTGTAGACATAACCTCAGGTTCTTCAGAAATGTTGAATGGTTGCAGACATGAATCACTTGGGGTGACAATTTGTCTTTGACACATCCTCAAATCTCAGTTACTTATTCAAAGTAAGAGACATTTACATTGTGCGGATCAGAGGCTTTGCTTGTGTCTCAGAAAAGTGTATTCTTAAAAACAGTTCTATTGCAATACAAAGTTTTACTTGTTTTTTTTAAGTCAGCCTCTGAATAAGGAACAAAGAACCAACTTCAGCCACATAAGATTGGGAGCTGTGTTATTCATATTCCTCATACCTAAAAATAACAATGGTTTAAACAAAACCTGGGTCCCAATCCTGCAAGGTTTATTACAAATGCTTAACTTTAAGAAAATCTGAAGTTAAAAGAATTACTTACATGCTTAAAATTAAGTACATGCAAATCAGAGATGTCTCTCAATTTAATAAAATCACCAGAAACATGTCATGCGTAGTGTAAATATTCTCACTCTGTAATATGGTAACAGCCCGCTAAATAGAAAAATCAGATTATTATATTACTGTATATTTCTCTAAACAAAAGCTCGCTGTTGTAATGGTTATTTTTGTTTCTGATATTTATATAGCAAGGATGTTTAAACCTACTAAAACTTCCTAAATAAAGTTTAAAAACCCTTCCTAAATCAATAGTTTTAGAAAAAGTTATTCTGCTATAGCTAAACTGGGGCTTGGGTTACACTTAAAAATTAGATTATGATAGCTACATCAGTCTGGGCTGTAAAAAAAACCCACACCCCTGACAACATAGCTATTCCAACCTAACCCCCAGTGTAGACACAGCTATGTTGATGGGAGAATGCTTCTGTTGACACAGCTAACTTGGGGTATGTCTACACTACAGCAGCACAGCTGTGATACTGCAGCTGGGGCATAGACACTTTCTACATTGATGGATAGATTTTTTCCCCATTGATGTAGTTAATTGACCTCTCTGAAAAGCAGTAGCTGGTCAATGGAAGAAATCTTCTATCAACCTAACTGTGTCTCCAGTGGAGGCTATGTTGCATAAGGCATCAAATTTTTCACAGCCCTGAGCAATGCAGCCAGGCTGACCTAAGTTTTAGGTGTAAACCATGCTTTTGTTTGAGCAGGTTGTGTTAGTATGTGGACAGAAAACCCTTCCACTGGTGTATGCTGCATGTATACTATAAGGCAGAGGTAGGCAACCTATGGCACGTGTGAGCTGATTTTCAGTGGCACTCACACTGCCCAGGTCCTGGCCACCGGTCTGGGGGGGCTCTGCATTTTAATTTAATTTTAAATTAAAACATTTTAAAAATCTTATTTACTTTACATACAATAGTTTAGTTATATATTATTCATTATAGACTTATAGAAAGAGACCTAAAAAGGTTTAAATGTATTACTGGCACGCGAAACCTTAAATTAGAGTGAATAAATGAAGACTCGGCACACCACTTCTGAAAGTGCTATAGGGTTATACACCGCTACCTTGATATAACGCGACCCGATATTACACGAATTCGGATATAATGCGGTAAAGCAGTGCTCCGGGGGGGTGGGGCTGCGCGCTCCGGTGGATCAAAGCAAGTTCGATATAATGTGGTTTCACCTATAACGCAGTAAGATTTTTTGGCTCCTGAGGACAGCGTTATATCGAGGTAGAGGTGGATTGGCATAGCTACAATGACATACCTACGCCAACACACAAACAGCCCAATACAACAATTGGGATATCTGGGAATCTGAGATGAGCTTAAAAAATTAGATCATAGGTATCACGAACAAGAAAGGGGCATGTTTATTCCACTAGCAAAGGGGTCATAGAAAAGTGAGTGACAACCTAAGTTCCCACGCCTCAAAACCAACAGAAGGCAGGGATCACTCCAGGATGAGTAACAGTTTCTTCTTGTCCTGGAGAGCAAAACCTCCTAGTGCAGGTCATGTCCTGTTTTCATTCATGACGTTCCTCATTTCCTCCATCATCCTTTCCCTCCCCTTTCTATGCACCTTGCCCTCCTCTCCTCTCGCTTTCCCTTGCCTCTACTCGCCCTGTAGATCCCTCCTCTTTCCAACCCACTCCGTCCTCGGTCATGGTATTGGCACGTACCCAGCTTGCCAAGGGCCATCAGACCCCGCTACCTGTTTCCAGGCCAAGCCCCTCAGGGCCAGGGGGTCCCGTCCCATGGATCCCCTACTGCTGCCCCCTCAATGCCCTTCTTCCCAGTGCCCGCCTGCCTTGCTCCGCTCCCCCGGAGGTGAGCCCTCTCCCCCACCCCATTGTCTCCTTGCTTCACCCCGCCCCGGAAGAGCTATATATGGTCGCCGGCCCCGGGGCGCCCCAGGTGAGGCACCGAGCCTGGGACCCCTCCCCCACTGAGTCACTCAGTTTCGCCCAGGCGCGGCGGGGTTTATTAGCCCGTCCTGGCCGGGTGGGGCAGCGCCAGCGATCGCAGGGGGAGGAGCGGCGGTGGCAGCAGCGGCCCCAGGTGGGTGTAACCGGAGAAGGGAGGCGCGGCGAGGCGAGGCTCGGTCACTACCTGCGGAACCTGTCGGGCAGCTCAGGCAGTGACTGGGAGCGGTTCCCCGAGGCGCACGCACAGGTCGCTCTCCCGCAGCCTACAGGGCCAAGCGCTCCGGACCCCGGACCCCCGACTCCCCGCCCGCTAGCCATGGAGCTGCTCCGCGGGGCTGCGCTGCTGCTGCTGCTGGTGGCCGCCGTGTGCTGGGCTCAGCAGGACCAGAGTGAGTACCCCCCCCCCGCCTGCCAGCCAGCGGGGTGCCCGAGATAGCCCGGCCCGGGGAGCTGCCGCTCGGTCCCGCGCCCCAAAACGGGACCTCCCGCCATTGGGCAGCGGCTGGCCGGGCTCCTTGTGCGGCAGGGCGAGGCGAGCTCCGCCGCGGCGCTCCGGCTAACGCGGGCTCCGCCTGCTCCTGGGGGGCCGAGCCCCCGGGGGAGGGAGCCGGGCGCGCCGCAGGGCTGGGAAAGCGCCGGGCGGGAGCGCCCCGTTCCCATCTGGGCGGCTGAGCCGCGCCCCGAGCACCTGCTGGGTCTCGATAACCCCCCGGCTGTCTAACGTCCCGCTCCCGAGCTGCCCCCGCCCTGCCCCTCCGTGCGGTGCCGAGCCCGGGAGTTTCCCGTGGACGGGCTGCGAAGGGGCGCGCACGGCGGATCCTGGGGGCGCTGCACGGAGAAATACTTGGCCGTCTGGGGGGAGGCGAAACCATCTGTTGGGTGTGGGGCCGGTCTCAGCATGGCCTGAGGAGCCGAGAAATTCTCCCTTCCAGTTCCTGCTCTGACGTGCGCAGGTTGGCCTGGCGCTAGTCACTCCGCTACGCTTTGTCTCGGCACCCGTCCGCAAAGTGCTAAAAGGGGAAGCGGGCCATGTTTGTAAAGGGCTAAGTACTCACAGCGTTCTTGGGGGTTTTAAATCTCTTTAGGTTGTACATGTGCCAACAACAAACGCACAACCAGCTGCACTAACAACTCCGGTATCTGCGAGTGTACATCCTTTGGGTCACAAGTCACAATCCAGTGTGACACACGTAAGTATCGCCTACGCTCCTTGGTTTGGACAGCTTCTTACTGTTATCTTTTCGGGTGACAAATAACTTACTAGGTCTGACCACTGGACTGCTTTGGCAGTGATTGGTGCTGACTGCTTCAGAGGAAAGGACAAGAAGCCACAAAATGAGCACTTAAGGAATAATTCACCCTTAGGGAAAGCTTCCTAACCCTCTGTTACTGATTGAAAAGGTTATAAACCCCTCATGCTCCAGGTCAAATTTGTTTGTCGTGTCTAAACAAGTTCTCATTATTCAAATCTATATATATTACCCCCCCCCCCTTTTTTTTTTTTTTTTAAATCCTTGTCCTCTGTCCCCTGGTAAGGCCTTCCACAGATGACTTTTGTGTAATGTTTCCTTTTAGCAGCTTTAAAATTGCTGCCTTTCAATACAACATCATTCTACATATAGCAAACCAAAAACAGTCAATGATGTTTTGAATCAATGGTTCTGGTAACTTTCAAGATAAAACTTTTTTTTTTTTTTTTTTAAACTATTCTTAGTGACTTCAAAATGTCTGCTGATGAAGGCAGAAATGGCTGCCTTAAAGAAGTCTGGTCGTAGGGCGAAACCAGAGTATGCATATGTAGACAACGATGGCATTTATGATCCTGACTGTGAAAACAGTGGCATCTTCAAGGCTAGGCAGTGCAATGGAACTTCCTGCTGGTGTGTGAACAGTGCTGGAGCAAGAAGAACTGAAAAGGGTGACACAAACTTGCAGTGCAGTGAACTAGTCAGAACAAGGTCAGTCTTGTAACACATTATGGTGCCATATTCTAATAGTACATGACTTGCCCTCTGTATTTTGTACGTAAGGGAGAACTTAGGAGTGTATATGTGAACCAAGAATCCAGTGGTCCTAACCTCCTAATAACTTAATCAGTTTTAAAATAATTTGATACTTCATTTAATACATCTGTGAGAATGTGCAGGGAATGGTGGAAAGAAGTTTCTAGTCCTTCTTGCTCACAACTTAATTTAAAAATAAAAATTGGGTAACGTGGACCTCCGAACATGAGTAGGCAAAATATTTTAATATGTTGGTGTACCTGACTTTGTAGATACTTAAATTATTTGCTCTAACTGCCTGGCTTTTATATTTCAGCTGGATCATCATTGAAACAAAACATGCTGAGAGAAGTACAGCTGTGGATCCTTCTCGTTTGGAGGAGTAAGTGCATCAAATTAAAACATCTGCTGTTTGTGCTATAGTATGCAGTTGAGGATGTTTATTTTTTCACTAGTACATTTAAACTAGGGCTGTCAATTAATTGCCGTTAACTCCAGCGATTAATTCAAAACAAATTAACACAACGATTAATTTTTTAATCAAGCGAATAACACTGTTAAACAATAATAGAATACCGTTTTAAGTTTATTATTCACATTTTTGCATGTTTTTCTAAATTTACAAATATATTGATTTCAGTTACAATACAAAATACAAAGTGTACAGTGCTCCCTTTTATTTTGATTACATATATTTGCTCTGTAAAAAAAGATAAACAAAAGAAATAGTATTTTTCAATTCACCTCTTACAAGTACTGTAGTGCAACTTACAAATGTAGATTTTTTGTTTTGTTTGGTTTGTTTGTTTGTTTGTTTTGGAAGTGAAGTTATGTAACAAACCAACAACAATGTAGGCTCTAAAGTTTTACAAGTCCACTCAGTCCTACTTCTTGTTTGTCTTAGCATTTGGCTGAACAAGTTTGTTTACATTTACAGGAGATAATGCTGCCTGCTTCTTAGTTACAATGTCACCTGAAAGTGAGACCAGGCATTCGCATGGCGGTTCTGTAGCCAGCATTGTAAGGTATTTACTTGCCAGATATGCTAAATATTTATATGCCATCTGGCAAGTAAATACCTTACAATGCTGGCTACAGAACTGCCATGCGAATGCCTGGTCTCACTTTCAGGTGACATTGTAAATAAGAAGTGGGCAGTATTGTTTACATTTATGGGAGATAATCTTAGCGATTGGCTGAACAAGAAGTAGGATTGAGAGGACTTGTAGGCACTTAGTTTTCCTTTGTTTTTAGAGTGCAGTTATAGTATTTTTCAATATGTAACAAATCTATTTCTTTTTTTTTTTACAGTGCAAATATTTGTAATCAAAAATAGTATAAAGTGAGCACTGTATGCTTTGTTGTAATTGAAATATATTTTTAAACGTAGAAAACATCCATAAATATTTAAATTGTATTCCATTATTGTTTAACAGTGCAATTAAAACTGCAATTAATCGCAATTATTTTTTTAATCTCATGATTAATTTTTTAATTGTTTAACAGCTCTAATTTAAACTAAGTAAAATAAAAATTCTTAGGTTTGCCAATATTGTAGTTAGAACACCAAAAATAATTGGCCTTCTGGTTTGAGCCTTTGAGTTACACTTGCGTCCCACTATCTTGCTCTTCCCTGCAACTGTGAGGGCTAGAAATTTAAGATTAAAACTGTCATATAATCACTTGAGACTGAGGTGGGGTTTTAATAATAAAAAAGGCAAATATTGCAAGCGTCACAATACCTGACTTACTTTATTAGAAGTTTTGACTTGGCCTTCACAATGCTTTATCATACATTCCCATGAAAGTGCCAATTGCCACTGGAGCTGTTGCTATATGTTGTACATAATTCCTCCTATAGGCCTCTTATTACTCATGAAAATGAAGACTCCCAATATGTTTGGGTGGCTGTTTAGCTTCTGTGTAAACTTAGAGTTGCTACATTTTAATATTGTAATCTTTTTGCAGAACCATCAAAAATGAATTTAACACACGTTACTTGCTGAATCCAAAGTATATAAATGATGTTCTGGTAAGAGGCATACCTTTTTCTTTACTTAGAAATATATCTGGAAGTCATTTTAATATCACTTTAAGATTGAGCTCATACAAAGCAAGCATTTTGGTGCTAGTATGACTATAAAACACTGTTAAATTGGAATATTCCAGTTGAATAGAAAGGATGATGGTATTGTTTCAGTGTAATCATTCAATTGACAAAAGCAGAGACTGAAGGGTAGGCAGTGCCTAGATCTGGATTAGATTTAGAGTTGGATTTTCTCCATTCTCTCCCCAAGAAGGGAGGAGAGATGTGCCTTGTTTGTGGGGAATCTACTCCTACTGTAGAACATGCTTCTGAGGCTAGGTCTACACTACAGCGGTGTTCCGACCTAAGATACGCAACTTCAGCTACGTGAATACCGTAGCTGAAGTTGCGTATTTTAGGTCGGCTTACCTGGTGGTGAGGACGGGGGAAAGCCGACCGCTGCCGCCGACTCCGCTGCCGCCTCTTGTCGAGGTGGATTTCCGGAGTGGACGGCAGAGCGATCAGGGATCGATTTTACCGCGTCCTCACGAGACGCGGTAAGTCGATCCCCGATAAACCAATTGCTACCCGCCGGATCGGCGGGTAGTGAAGACGTAGCCTGAGACACTGCCCCTACCTTCCCTTTCCTGTGAATCCTGTCCTGACAATCCCTTCAGACATGACCAAAATCTTGAGCTGCTCATGAATTGGAAAAATCAGAGTAAAGGCTGGTGCAAATTCTCAATTCACTGTCCAAAATAATTCTAAAATTCCTCCTCCCACCATATAGATAACTTGTATTGGAACCATGCAATGGTTAAGCAGCATCTAGTGTGCTATTTTTGGTATTTCCATCTTGTTCTCAATCTGTAAAACTGCTCATCAGTAACATTAAAAAGAGCATAACTCTATGGGATTGCTTTAAAACATTATAAATGACTTGTTAATTTTTTCATCAGTCCAGTTGTTTACAAGGAAGTAATAACAGTAACACTGCTTTCACTTTTGCAGTATGAAAACCCTTATATCACTATTGAACTGAAGCAAAATGGTTCCCAGAAGTCTGGCAAGGATGTGGATATAGCTGATGTGGCGTACTACTTTGAAAAAGATGTAAGACTGCATTAATAGTTTGCTTTCAAAACTGACTTCTAACAACTATATTCAAGTGTACTGGCTTATAATTTGAGTTGTATCCAACATTGTTTTTAGATGGATTATTGAATAAGAGCAGTGTGCTAATAAGTACCTCTTCAACCTCTCACAGGTCAAAGGTGACTCTCTACTTCAGAATGGCATGCTACAGATTAACATCAGTGAAGAACCTCTAAAATTTGATCAAGCTCTAATCTACTATGTTGATGAAAAGCCACCGGAGTTTTCCATGAAAGGTCTGACTGCTGGTGTTATTGCCGTCATTGTAGTGGTGATACTAGCAATTGTTGCTGGAATTGTTGTACTGGTAAGTTTAGTTGTAAACAAGTTTAGTAATACTGGCAATGTACACTTTGTACCAGCACTCTAGACCAGTCGTCCCAAACTTTTTTCTCAGCTGCAACACACCTCAAGCTCCAGAGGCTCTTCCTTCTCCTACCGCCCTCCCCAGCAAATGACTACAGGAGGGAAGGGGACGGGCACAGGAGCTGACCTGTTGCTCACACGAGAGGGGAGGGAGGAAGAGTGAGTAAGCTCTGGTTGGTTGCTCTGCCCTGAAATAGGCGAGGCCGATGGCTAATCAGAAGGTGGCGTTCCCTCACTTGTTCTCACATGTACTTTTTCAAAAAATTCCACAGCACACCTGTTTGGGCCTGACAGCACACGGCTGTGCTATGGCACACCAGTTGGGAAACATTAGTGTAGACTACAGAGAAGCAATCATGTATATTACAGCAGAAAATGATTTCTGTAAAATCAGTTGCACTCAGTCTGTAATGACTGTAAAAAATAAATGACAAACCTCATACTTGTCTCCTTCTGAGCGCAGTCTCTGAATGAAAAGCCTGTTTTTGTTCTTTGTTTTCTCTGTAGCTCTGGTGCAGCACACAAGTAGGTGATCTTTTGGAGATAGGAGGGATTGGGAGAGTGGAAGATAGGATAACTTAAATCTGTATTTGGATGGGGATAAGGTGTTGTTGTTGGTGTTTTTTTTTTTTTTTTTTTTAATTTTCTAGTCCAATGTAGTAAAGTGGGTAGCAGAAACTCTTTCCCTTCCTTAAGGACTCACGGTTTGGGAAACTTTAAAGCACCGAGCAGGCATGAATCTTAACACTGAATTGTGATGCTTGACTTAACTGTCTAACCTGTCTGTCTTTTACAGGTTATCACTAGGAGAAGGAGAGGAAAGTATGAGAAGAGTGAGGTAAGTTCTAAAGGACCCAAAACACTTCATTAGATACTCCATGCCTTCAGCCTTCATAGAAGTCTGTGTCACTTTCCTCCGGATTTTTCTAGGGGGAAAGACTCATTTTCCAACTAAGGCAAAATTTGTTTTTGTGTGGGTTGCAAAACAAATGTCAAAGCTTTGTGTCCATATACAAGTGACTCTAGCTGCAATGACTTAGTGTGGCCAGAGCTCATGGTTTTTAATACTTGCTGGCCACTTGCTGTGTAATAAACCAGTTATTGTAAGTCCGTATTTCTGTTTAGGTACATCCTTTCCTAATATCCACAGGATTATGACTATATACAAGTAATGTAGTTGGTGATAGGGGCAGTCTGATGCCAAGAGGAACTGTTGTCTGGTACTTTTGTACCTTGAGACTGAGGCCTCAAATGAGAGAGGCACAAAGCATCTAGCTTAAAACTTCTTCACTTCTGCTCTCTGCCAAGCAGAAGGAAAAATTCAAATTTGGGGTTTCTTGCAGTAGCACTGGCAAGCCTAGAATTGTGTGATGTCACAGCAGTAGAAGTAGCAGCTGCATCACCAGATTTGACTAGATCTCCTGGTTGCAGACTATGATCTATGTACTGATGTCTAATAAACACCCTTTTGGAAAAGGGAGATGCAACTCTAAAACTTGTCATAGCATTGTGACAGACCTCTTATATGAGCAAGGTTAATGCATATTTGGTGCACTAAGCCCAAACATTTATGCAGGCATTAAGTTCCCAGTAACTGAGTTAAGCCCATGAGTAAGTGTTCGCAGGAGGAGGGTTTTATTTTCTATTGGGCTGAGTGAAGCTATGGCCATGAATTACGTAATGGGATGAAAATGTCTGGCTATGATAGGTGTTTGGGGCAGTGGCAAAGCTAATAGAGGGACAGGGGAGTGACTGCTGCCACCTCCCTCCCCCCAGTGGCTTTAAGGAGGTAAATATAATTGTCTTCCAACATCTGTACCATTCACATTTTTCTCCTCTTCCTTCCCCACCAGGCAAAGGAAATGAATGAAATGCAAAGAGAACTAAACCCATAACTGAAGTCACTAGAAGACAAATTGTGAACTATCAAGAAGGCAAACAGAACTGAAACAAGACTAGAAGTGTGGATTTAAATTTGTGTATGTTTGGTCTATGGGGAAAAATTATGTAACTTGGTGATCTCTCAAATTTGAATGAGCATAAATAGGATAAGTACTAGTACTATTGTCGCCAATCTTGAGGGGGTGGGAGGGGTACAGGTTTAATTTGGGATCTGGCTAACTCTCCAAGAGATTGTAATGATGAGCTGAACTGCAGAAGTGTTGCAGTAACTCATATGTCAGAGTTACACATCGATTACAAACTTCCTACTACAAATAATGGAAAATTAATCTAAATACACATTTTATTTTTTTGAGGCTGGCCTTGTCAGGATATAGCTACAGAACTCCGAATACCTGCTATCTGGCTCATGTACAGTTGAATATGGCTTTGTTTTTAAGGATGTCTGTATTGTACACTGTCTTTGATACATTTGCTGTAACTTTTTTATGACTTGAATTTAATAAAACTCTAAAACAAATTGCCTGCTCTCTATTATAGTCACTTTATATTATTCTGCTAGTCTAGTTAAACTAATCATGCAGTATTTCAGTATTATCCTCTGTGCTACCGTGTAAAAATATCTACAGAAGAAAGTAAGCAACCCAGACATGCATGTGATCTAATCTTCCCAGAGAAATTCAAGTGCTATGTCGTATGTGCACCTAAACATCCTTATTGTATTGGCCAACCATCTTTCTGGCTGGGCGCCAACTGTTTAAGCTCTTGTCTTCTGGCATTCTTGTTGCAGACATGATATAAACATGGCATCCATTTCTATTTTAAATGGATAAATTATATCAAAGCCAAAGACTACCCAGTTGTTAAATACTAACACAGTAAATGCATGTGTAGCTTTGATTTGTGGGGGAGGGGGTCCTTGTCCATATAATTGTACAACTGTATTTAAAAAATGCAGATTCCTATGACACAAGTTCCTCAACCCCTGTTCCAACTCAGTATTTTATCCAGACTTGCCCTTTTAATACATTGTTAGCTGTGCCTATCATGAGCTTTGCATAAATCATAAGAATGTATAATCTTTCAAGTGCCAAAAATCTTGGGAGCGGGGGCAAGATCTAATGTAAAAATGGCTGTCAAACACCTCAAAATGAAAACTGTTAAATTTTTTTTGATTAGTAATACTTAAGATTTTTGTCATGGTTATTTTTAGTGACATTCAGGGACAGGTGGCGATATGCAAAAATTCACAGAAGCCTGCAACCTGTCCTTGACTTTCACTAAAAATAATGGGGGAGAGGGGGACTGACCACTGGAGTGAAATGAAGCCTCAGTTGCTGTCATGGGAGTGTGGGGGGGCAGACAGCTCCAGTCCCTGCCCCCACAACTGCCCCCACTCAGGCTAAAGCTGAGGAAGTCAGAGGTTCCTTAAAGTAACAGAATCCATAACTAAATTGGATCCTTGGTAATTATCAACACTCAGCAGACCAGAGGGCTGTTTCAATATCCAATCAAGCTTTGTCTCTAGTTTTGACTGGAGAACTCCTGTATTTTTTTTTTTTTTAAAAGGTTGCAAGAATGTAAGAGGTTCATCCATTTTTGAGCTGAGCTTAACTTGAAGTCTCTACTAAAAGTAGTGATCCCTTCCCCTTCCTCCAATTCTTCTAACAATAAACCCTAAATCACAAATCTTAACCCAGTTGCTTTCAGTCTAAGATGTGTAACAAACTGAATACTAGGTAACTTTAATGGCTCTGCTCTCATGGTTGAGGTTTTACTTCATATTCAGGCTTGTTAATGGAAATGTTCCTGTGGAGTCTGGTTGCTTTGGACTCAGTATTCCAGTCTCAAAGGGAACAGGTTTTAAACCTGTAGATGCTGTGGAGCACACTGGAAATACTGAGGGGTTATGGTGCAATGGAAGCTGCACCATAGTTAAGGTTGCATTACAGATTTCTGTTTAACAGGAGCTTTAAATTTTTGTTAAAATCTCACTGAAATGGAAAATGCCGAAAGGCAATGTAGACTTTGACTCCTATTAAATTTTTTTTGGTGGTTTGACTGGAAAATAATATGCCTGTGGAATGAATAACTTCAAAATCACCCCTGCAATTTTACACTGGATTGTCTTGCTTTTGTTGTAAATTTTTTGCAAGAAATCTAAGACAGTCTGGATCTTGGCCTTTAGCCATGTTTGCTCTTCATTTGCTGATTCCTAAAATATCAGTTACACAGCTGTGTTAGAACAATTTATAACTTTTTAGCCATAACAGAAAATACATGTCAAGCTAAATCCACAGAACAATGGGATCTAAACTTGTGTCTAGAAATCACTTTTGAAAATAAGATTTAGGCTTCTAAATCAGTTAGGTATTGCAACACTGAGTGCAGCAACACCTAAATACCTTGAGAATCTGGGCCTAAGGCCATAATCTCAATCTAAAAGAGAACTGCTGTTGAACACTCTCCATTTTTAAAATGTTAACAGAGCTTATGCAAGGTCATAAACCACGTCTAACATGAAACTCTACAATCTTAGCCACTCCCCTATGCTGCCTTTCAGGGTGACTAGACCGGTTTGGGTTATCCTGTGTTAATCACTATAAAGCACTCGCTTCTCCCAGAGCCAGGAATAGAATACAGGATCCCTAATCACCCAGTTCTACTGCTTACTAGTAAACAGGTGTGAAACCCACTTGGAAAGTGTCAAGTCCTCCTTTATTGGTTAGCAGTTACTCCTGTAGCTCAAGTAGTAAGGCAGCCTAAGACAGGGACCTGATGATGGTCAAGGTGTTGAAACCTTGCTCCTGTTCTATGTAGGGTGGTATGGTTGCATGTAATAGAGGGAAGACTTTAAAACAGATTGAAAAACTATGATCTGAAAAGTAGGTGTGAATCACAAAAATACATGTTTCACATTTCAGTTTGTAAAATATTTTGCCTGTGTAACCCACTGGTCAGCGTGTGTTTTGTTAGGGTTGCAAAGTCTCCAGGAATTAAATATTAATCTGTAATTAAAGATTGTCATCTGATGAAACTACCTGGAATACGTCCAACTAAAGTTAGTAACCCTACCTTCTATTCCCCCATGGTCCACAGAGGATGAGAGTCTGACAGTTCTCACTCCAAGAGACTTGGTCTTTAGCAAATATGCTAAAGACTCAAACTTTCACTTCTGTAGGTCATCAGTTCAATCCATATGGTGTTGGCCAAGATAGCAGCCATCACATTTGCCGGTGTCCCACATTGGCATCTTTGAAGGTTGAGAGGTATGCTTTATGCTGGCAAGAGATGGGGGGGTCTAGAGGAACAGGAAGCCCAATACCCAGACCTGCTGGTACAATGTAGGCATGTGCACCCAGAAGTCCACAAGAAGCTGGGAGAGTTTCAGGAAGTGAGTGATGAGATAGATTCCTTCATGAAATTCCTTCCAGCTCACAGGTTACATCACCACTGCTAAGCATAGAGGTTTGATCATGGTGTACTTACTTTCAGTAATTCTTAAACAGGGATAAACTGTTATACATACAGGGTTTACTGAGATGTGTGTCAGCCTCTCACACTCTTCAGAAGAGTCAATGCAGTCCAGAGCAGCTTTAGCAGTGTAAAGCAACAGAGAGTCCTGTGGCACCTTTAAGACTAATAGATGTGTTGGAGCATAAGCTTTCGTGGAGACTCTCTGTTGCTTTTTACAGATCCAGACTAACACGGCTACCCCTCTGATACTTTAGCAGTGTAGTTCCTCCATGTGATCTCAGGCAGGTGCAGCTTCCTTTCTCCCTGATTCTGCAGAGTTATCTACTGAGGTACACTAAAGCTGAATAAAAAAAATAGGAAATCAGCAAACAAACTATGTTTTGGGACAGTTAAAGTTGCAACAAGACATGATTCATCCACACAAAACCTTAAAAGAGTGGAAATAAGGGGGGAAATGTGTACATTCCTTTCTACCTTTATATTGCCATACAACACTATTGATAACACACTCCACAAGACTTTCACTTCCATCTGCAACAGATACCAAAAGGTGCGTATGTACTCCAGCTTCTTGCGCTTGTTGCAAAAAAAAGCTGTGATGAACAGGCATTTCTCTATGTAGCATTTGTTGACCTACAAAAGGCCTTTGACACGGTTACCAGGAATGGCATATACAAGATCCTGTCGAAAACTGGCTGTCCACAAAAAGAGATCTCCCTATTTAAGAATGAAGGCAACTATCCAGCATGAAAATGAAGCATTGTCTGAGTTTCCCTTGCCTTGCCCCCCGTTCCGGTGTCCCTGGCTTTATGGCCAACTTAAGAACTGCCCATGGTGCAGAGGAAGGCCAAAGCTCCAATACAGCGACAAGGTCAAGCAAGGTCTCAAGACATTCAGCATTCCCACTGACAACTGGGAGAACCCTGCCCACAATTGCTCTGTCTGGAGCAGTCATCATGGAGAGCCATCAGAGAGCCCAGGCTGAGGCCCATAGGCAAGCCAGGAAGGTCTGCCGCTTGCACATCAGGCTCTTCTCCCACATGACTGTCAAGCACCATTGATTGACTGACTTTGTCATGTTTCTTTTCATCTGTCAAGATGTTGGATGGCCATGTACCATATACCCCAGCTTCCTCAAACTTGCACTTTAATGCAAAACCTTAACAGTGACCTCAGCAGCGTTACCGCAGAATAATTCCCTAAATGCAGAAAATGTGTGACATTCAGAGGTGCTGTTGATATAATTGATATAAAAGCATATGAGGTCACTGTTAAGGTTTTGCATGCTTATTTCCATGCTTTTAAGGTTTGGGGTGGATAGAGTATGTCTTGTTGCAACCTTAACTGCCACTAAACTTAGTTTTTGTTTGCTAATAACACTGTACAAGAGTTAATCCGGCAGTAACATAATGAATTCTTTCAGAGTGGTAGCCGTGTTAGTCTGTATCAGCAAAAACAACAAGGAGTCCTTGTGGCACCTTAGAGACTAACAAATTTATTTGGGCATAAGCTTTCGTGGGCTAAAACCCACTTCATCAGATATGGAGTGGGTTTAGCCCGCGAAGGTTATGCCCAAATAAAATTTGTTAGTCTCTAAGGTGCCACAAGGACTCCTCGTTGTTTTTATAATGAAGTCTGTGTTTCTTTGTTTTCTTAAGAATTGTTTACACACACTTGCTGCAGTTTTAACTATTTTGGTTTAGAAACACAGGGAGTTAAGCCCCCTAATGCAGATGCAGTTATACTGATATAAAGGTACTCATATCAGTGTAGTTTACAAAGATAAGCTATATCAATAAAAGCACTTTTAAACTAGCAAAACTGCATCCACTCTAGGGCGTTGTATTGCTTTAACCATATCTATTACTAAACTGAGATAGTTAGAATGGTACATAAACTGTGTGTAGATCAGCACTTAAAATGGTTATTTGCATGGTTCAGAACTGTTTCAACAATTGCTTTCTATTAATCTCTTTTTTTAAGCAGTTGCACTGGGCTTTACCTAGTTTTGTCTCTTTACTGAGCAAGCACTTGCTAGCAAATAGTATAATTTAGGGCTACCATATGTCCGGATTTCCCCGGACATGTTCGGCTTTTCGGTCTATAAATAGCCGTCCGGGGGGGATTTTTAAAAATCTAAAAATGTCCAGGATTTCCCCCCGGTCGGCTATTTATAGATAGAAAAGCGGCGGCCAAGCGCCGCTGGGCACCCAAAGCCCCTTCCCCCTCCTCCCCTCCCCTGAACGCTCCTCCCCCCTGCTCCTCCCCCTCCCCTGCTTCCCGCGAATCAGATCTTCGCGGGAAGTCTGAAAAGAAGCAGGGGCAAGCGGGAGGCAGCAGCAGGTAAGCTGGGGCGGGGGGGCGCGAGGAGGAGAGCTCCGGGGAGGCGCGGCCCTGGCCGAGGGGCTCCCTCCGGCCCGGGCCGAACGGCGCCCGGCTGCCCCAGCGGCTCCGGCCCAGCTCGGGCCCTAGCACCCCCAGCCCGGACCCGGCCCGGCTCGGGCCCCAGCACCCCCAGCCCGGACCCGGCCCGGCTCGGGCCCCAGCATGCCCGGCTCGGGCCCCAGCAGCGCCGGCCCGGCTCGGGCCCCAGCACTCCCAGCCCGGACCCGGCCCAGCTCAGGCCCCAACAGCGCCGGCCCGGCTCGGGCCCCAGCCCGGATCCAGCCCGGCTCGGGCCCCAGCCCGCCTGGCCCGGCTCGGGCCCCAGCATGCCCAGCTCAGGCCCCGGCAGCGCTGGCCCGGCTCGGGCCCCAGCACCCCCAGCCCGGACTCGGCCCGGCTCAGGCCCCAACAGCGCCGGCCCGGCTCGGGCCCCAGCAATGCCGGCCCGGCTCGGGCCCCAGCACCCCCGGCCTGGCTCGCGCCCCAGCAGCGCCGGCCGAGCATCTCCGGCCCGGCCCCAAGCCCCGCAACCCCGGCCGGAGCGCAGCCCGATTCCTGGGCTCTTTAAAGCCGGCCCTGGTCAGGGGACAGGGAGGGCGGGTTGGATGGGTCGGGAGTTGGGGGGGGGGCTGTCAGGGGGGCAAGGGTGTGGAGAGGGGTTGGGACAGTCAGGGACAGGGAGCGGGGGGTTAGATGGGTCTGGGGGGGCTGTCAGGGGGGCAGGGGTGTGGAGAGGGGTTTGGACAATCAGGGACAGGGAGCAGGGGGGGTTAGATGGGTCTGGGATTCTGCGGGGGTTGTCAGGGGGCAGGGGTGTGGAGAGGGGTCGAGGCAGGCAGGTAGCAGAGGGGGTTGGATGGGTCAGGTATTCTGGGGGTCCTGTTGAGGGTGGGGAGCAGTTGGATAGGGCATGGGAGTCCCCCGGGGTCTGTCTGGGGGTGGGGGTGTGAATATGGGGTGGGGGTGTGGATAAGGGTCGGGGCAGTCAGGCGACAGGTAGGGTCGTAGGGCGTTCTCAGGAGGGGGCAGTCAGGGGACAAGAAGCAGGGCAGCTTAGATAAGCGGTGGGATCCTAGGGGGCAGTTAGTGGCAGGGGTCCCAGGAGGGGGCAGTCAGGAGACAAGGAGCGGGGGGGGGTTGGGGGTTCTGAGGGGGGCAATCAGGGGGTGGGAAGTGGGAGGGAGTGGATGGGGGTGGGGCAGGGGCGGGGCTAGAGCGGGGCTCCTCCCCCCCCGTATCCTCTTTTTTGCTTGTGGAAATATGGTAACCCTATATAATTACATACAAGTTAATATGTGGGGGGATGAGGGAAGAGAGAAACCAGAAGTGAGAGTGCCTGAGTCGTGCAGCCATGCTGAAGCAGACCTCAACTAGTTTCCTTGTTTTCTTTTTTAAAAGCTATACTAAAAGATTCTAAACACTACATCCAGTTATATGACACACATTAAATATTATCTTAATTTTCCATTTGCACAAGTTCCTTGGGCTAGGGAGCAGGCGTTTTTAAAAGCTCTGTAAAAAGTGTAAAAAATATGATACTTTATACATCTTTTTAAAATAAAGATTAAAAAGGTTAGAGAAGGACAAATCATAAAGCATGTTTTTTTTAAGTTGGTTAATTTAAGCAAGCTGTGTCTTGCTCCAAGCAGAAACATAATTAAATATATAGAACTGTTATGGTGTGGCTGGAATAGCAGCCCCTTTTGGACCTTCCCAGGTGTGGGGGGGAAGGGAATAGGGCAGGAAGTCTCTGTCCCCTGCATCCACTGAGCATTCCTACAGTCTTAGCCCCTTTGGCGGGCTGGAGGAGCTTAGCCCCAAATGTTCCCAAGCAAAAAGTAAAGTCAACTCACTACTGGGGTCATCCCCAGTGTCCAAAACAGTCGCTCTCTCCTGGGGGCTAAGTTCTTCTCCCCCTGTGGCTGCCCTGACTGTCAGGCCTGTTTCTCCACCAGCAAAGCTCCCTTCACACAGAGAGACAGAGCTCTGTCCTGTTGCCTCACCAGTCAAACCGGAACTACTACTATTTCTTGGGTTTTGTGGCATAACAGACTCATTTCTGAGTCTATGACCACCATCCACTGTATTTCATATCTTGTTCATAACTTGCACCGGTACTCTTAAAAAATTGCAGAAGAGCTTTTTATATTGGGCCGCATTTTCCTTGTATTCTTGATAAATGTTGCAAGGAAAATGTTGTTACTTTAAGATCTCTGAGTTTTCTATAGAATCACCTCCTTTCAGTGGTACAGTCTGTATCATTTCCTGGACCTTACATATTACACATAATCCATTTTATATTTGTTAATTAGAAATGAACTACTATTTAATCCATTTAGAATTCTAAATAAAGCCACTTCACTCTTCCTCTCAGGGCCTTGGATTATATCAACATTTTCAAATGTTGGGCATACTTCTCGGAAATTTTTGCCCTTCGATTAATTTGCCTAGAGTTCTTGACATTCCTTCCTTAGCTCATTTTTGATTAGGTGTTTAAATTCTAGTTTTCTTACAGGGATTCCTAGGACAACTTATTCATGGTTAATAGTATTTTTTAACCTGTTTGTCCACCAATTCGTTGCCTGTTATCCCTATGTGTGCTGGGATCCATGCTATGATTATGGCTATATTTAATTGTGCCAGTTTGGTTGTTAGCAGTAATATTTCATTAAGAATATCACTTCTGCTGGCAGGCACTGTAAATTGCCTACAGCCCTGATAAGGAATCAGACAGGATGGTGACAGCTGGCCATACATCTAAAGCCCAATTTAGTGCTAGCATAATTCCTGTTAGCTCAGCGGTAAAGGTGGATAGAGTTAGCTAGCCTTATGAGTCACAGTGAGGGCACACAGGAACCTTTTGCCAATCTTCCTGTTTCTTCCTCTTTGGAGCCATCTGCATATACAGGTCTGTCGCATCTTATGCACATTTAACATGCGCGAATTCAGCTTTACAAGGTCGGCAAAAACAAAACAAACAAAAAAACAAAAGAGAAAAATAACAATTTAAATACTGTTCCTGTAATGCAGGCGATTCCGCCTGCCATTACACTCAATGTAATTTTGACTATATGCGGTTTTCGCTTTACGCGCTGACCGCGGAACGTAACCCCAGCGTAAGATGAGACAGACCTGTATTTGGCAACAGTGTCCCCACTTATCACAAATATATTGATTTGCTATATCTTGCATATTAATCGGTCTTCTCCTTTTATTTATTTCATAATATAATTGCATGTCTATCTCAGGGGGAATGGTTTTCCAGTGATAGAGTATTTTCCCATAGCTATAGATTTTGGTCTCTTTTAATCCTTTCTTTTCATTAAGATCCTTTATCCACTTCTGTACCCTGCTTACATTAGGAATTTTGATTTTTTGTTCTACCCAACCTCCATGTAGTTCCTAACAATCATTACATATTAGCTTTGTGTTGTCAAATTCACTATTAACTAGTACTTTGGCCCAAAAGGTTAAGTCTAGGAGTTTCATTCTAAGAGTGATAGGTATTTCACTGACTATCTGTAGTACACACAGAGGTGAAGTAATGAAGGCACCATGTGCAATACACAATGGCTGTGCTTGGATATAGTCTAGTTTTTTCAGATTTGTGCTGACTGCTGACCCAAAGGCCTGGCATCCATACGAGTCAATAATTTGTATAATTAGCACTCTGTAGAGTATTACCACCATTTTCTTATCCACTCCTAGGATGTTCCAGAGATACTTTTAAGTAAGTTACTTCTACCTTTGCACTTAGCTTTAATATTTTCAGCTGAGTTTGATATCAAATATCACACCAAAGAATTTGTAATTTTTCACTATATTCATAGAACTATAGGTTGTATAGATATAACTTTGCATCTTTTTGGGTTGTCCTTGTTGTGAAGATCATTCCCTTAGGTTTGTCTATAGAGAATTTGAAACCCCACCTGTTTCCCCATCCTGCACTTCTCTTAACTGCATCAGTGATTCTTTTGGCGGTGCTTTTGGTTCATACGGCACAGTCAGCAACAAATAGTGTGATCACTATTCCTATACTCATCTCCTTAGGGAGATAATTTATTATGATGTTAAAGAAGGTTGGGCTAATTACACTTCTCTGTGGAGTTCCATTTGCAGCTGAATATACATTGGAAAAAGCTTTCCTTATTTGGATTTGTATAGTTCTTTTGTTTAAGTCGTCCCTTATCTATCTGTACATTTTTCCTATAATAGCCACGGATGCCACTTTATGAAGTAGTCCCTCTCTCTATATCGCATCATAGGTTTTTTCTATGGACAGGAAGGTTACTATAATGAATTCTTTGGTTCTCGTGCATTTTTTGTGCTTCTATCTCTTTCCTTACAATGTGGACAATTGCACTCCTCTCTCTTCTGAACCCACTCTGTGTTCCATCTCTGAACCTATTTCTTGCTAGGTGCGCTAATAATCTCTCCATTACCAATCTTTCCATGGTTTTACCTAAACATGCTGTGATGGAAATTGTTCTGTATGCCTCAAGTCTTGAGCACAACTTATTCCGTTTTCTCACTGGGACAGTAATTGCATGTTTCCAGTCCTTAGGCATCAGCCCTGAATTGAGCCAGGTTCTCTCCTTTCATTCCGCCTCTAGGCTTGTCATTGGCTGCAGGTATAGCAGCGTGGGGCTAGCGGGGCTCAAAGGCTCTCTTCAACATCTCCTCTGTTGGTGTGAGACCTCCCTGCTCCATCACACATCCCCCCACAACACCATTTATGGTATGCCCCTCTCGCATTGGTTCTTCCCCACCTCATGAAAAAAAAATCAGCATTCAGGTGGGTTCTTCCAGCCATGTGATGGATGCAGAAGGAGAAGGACTAGAGGGACAGGTACCACCTCATAATTAGGAGGTTGGTTTCCTTCATGGGGTAGAGCCAACATAGTGGGGTATGGTTGGTGACTAAGGTGACGTGACCACCCAAAACAAGTCCCATTTCACTGCCAATGCCTCTCTTTTTTAAATTACAGGATGAACCCTCTCCCTTGGAAATAACTTTCAACAAAGGTAGAGGATAAGATGTTCATTTCCTTCCACCACCTGGAATAAAATGGTTTCTAATCCCACATCAGAGGCATCAGACTGTAGCAGGAATTCTCTCGTGAATTCAGGGTTATACAAGACTGGTTCTTGGCAGAGGTGGGCCTTAAGGGTTTGAAAGACCTTGTCACAAGCCTTCTTCTACTTGATCTTCTTTGGGCTATTATTGTTAAGGCGATCCATAACAGGGGCTATAATTGTCAAAAATCTGGGAATAAACCGTTGGTAGTATCCTGCCAGTCCTAAGAAGTGGCTTACCTGTTTCTTTGAATTGGGCATGGAGCACATCTGGAGGGTCTGGACCTTAGCCACCACGGTTTGCATCTTGTCTTTTTACAGTGTGTACCTGAGGTAGGTAGTCTCATTCTTGCCCAGGTGATATTTAGCAGGGTTCACTCTCAGACTGACCACCTTGAGGGGTTGTAGTACAGCACTTACATGTTCTAGGTAGTCTTCCCAGCTCTGACTGTAGATCATGACGTTGCCCAGAGAGTAGGCTGTCACCTGCATTCTCCAACAATTTTGTAATGGCATGGCTGGAGTAGTGCCCCTGATGGACCTTTTCAGTGTCCTGAAGTGGCTGCAAGTCTCCCCAGCAGTGGGTGGAGAAAGGTTCTGTTCCCCGTGTCCACCGAGCACTCTTACAGTCTTAACCCCTTAGAAGGGCAATAGGGGCTTAGTCCAGAAATGTTCCCAAGCAAAAAGTGAAGTCAGCTCATAACTGCATCATCACCAGTGTACTTAACAGTTTCTTAGTTGAGCATCCCTCTCTCCTGGGGGCTAGGGGCTTACAGAGCTGTAGGATGATAAGCCACTGGCTGACCCAGAGGCAACAAGTCACAGCCCTCTTTCCTGAACAGGGCATTTGCCACCATATTTTCTTTCCTCTTTATATAGAAGAAACCTTTTTTGTTACAGTCTTCAGGTCATAATATCAGAGGGGATCCATAATTTCACCTACAGAGTTGTTACAAATATTTCACAGTCACATAAATGACCAGTGTGTTATTAGATTTCAAACAATATATTATGTCACCTTTTAAATAAATATCATGACACCAGTGTGTGAGGTGTAATGAGTATGGCAGGCCTGATGAGCTGCGGATACAGAGTAGTGAACCATAAAAGGGCCTCTGAGTCACAGCTACTATACTCCCATGCCTGCTCTTAGGCATGGTTTTTTTTGCTTGCCTCATTTGTACTTTCAAAATCCAGCAGAGGTGGCTTTACTGTTTACGTTAAATGTGCGTGTTTGCGTATCATAATTACATACAAAGGAATTATATTAAAGGAGAGTTATTCAGCTTATGAAGTCAAGCCCTCCAAAATTAACAAATGACAGACTTATGGTTGCTTGTGCAACTTTAATTCTGCCTCTAGTGCATCTGATGTGTGCATTGCAGGAGGCAGGGGTCCTGTGGAAAAAATAGCTTGTGATCAATTTAATTAAAGACTACATCATAATGTATACGCACAAGAGGGCCAAATTAAGTTGCATGGGCAACTGTAAACTTCATTACTTTTGAGGGCTTGCCTTTGCAACCTAAATAACACTGTTTTAACATATCTGTTGTATTTTTTGATGAGTAGGATGTACTAATCTAAGATTGATGTAGGACCCTTAATATTTAAATTTATTAAATTTTGTGTGCTTAATTTTCAACCATAACTTTTCACTAGGGCTGTTGATTAATTGCAGTTAACTCATGTGATTAACTCAAAAAAATTAATCGTGATTAATCGCACATTTATTTGCAATGTTAAACAATAGAATACCAATTAAAATTTATTAAATATTTGTGGATGTTTTTCTACATTTTCAAATACATTGATTTCAATTACAATACAGAATACAAAGTGTACAGTGCTCACTTGATATTATTATTTTTATTACATATATTTGCACTGTAAAATGATAAACAAAAGAAATAGCATTTTTCAGTTCAGCTTATACAAGTATGATAGTGCAATCTCTTTATCATGAAAGTGTAACTAACAAATGTAGATTTTATTTGTTATATAACTGTACTAAAAATAAAACAATATAAAACTTTAGATCCTTAAAGTCCACTCAGTCCTACTTCTTGTTCAGCCAATCGCTCAGACGAATAAGTTTGTTTAGGGGAGATAATGCTGTATTTTTACAGTGCAAATATTTGTAATAAAAATAATAATATAAAGTGAGCACTGTACATGTTGTATTGTGTTGTAATTGAAATCAATATATTTGAAAATGTAGAAAATACCCAAAACTATTTAAATAAATGGTATTCTATTATTGTTTAACAATGTGATTAATCCTGCATTTAAATTTTTTAATCGCTTGACAGCCCTACTTTCCCCTAACATTCATTTTTGCATTTAGAATGTATCTGTATGCTCTTGTAGAAAGAGACCCAACCCCTTTCCTTTTCAGTAATAATAATACATAGCATATATATAATGTGTCACACATTTAAAGTATGGTATGGTATATTGCTACTTATTCCTCACAACTCCCTGTGAGATAGATGGATAAGTAATATTATCCCCATTGTACAGATTTGGGAATCTGAGTCAGAAAGATGAAGCCACTTGTCCAAGGTCACACAGTGTGACAGTGACAGACTTCTTAGAAGGGAATATGGGTATAGCTTGGAAATGATAGATCATATCCTTTGTGACTGTACAGACTGTACCACTGAAAGGAGGTGTTTCTATAGAAAACTCAGAGGTCTTAAAGTAACAACATTTTCCTTGCAACATTTATCAAGAATACAAGGAAAATGCGGCCCAATATAAAAAGCTCTTCTGCAATTTTTTAAGAGTACTGGTGCAAGTTATGAACAAGATATGAAATACAGTGGATGGTGGTCATAGACTCAGAAATGAGTCTGTTATGCCACAAAACCCAAGAAATAGTAGTAGTTCCCGTTTGACTGGTGAGGCAACAGGACAGAGCTCTGTCTCTCTGTGTGAAGGGAGCTTTGCTGGTGGAGAAACAGGCCTGACAGTCAGGGCAGCCACTGGGGGAGAAGAACTTTGCAAATATGGTGCATACAAAATGATGTCTTCCAAAGACAAACAAATGTGTTCTTTAGAAGTCATCTAAATTTTATTAAGGCCCTCTTCCCTAATTGTCTTCCTCACAGACACAACATAAGAGAGAAACCCTTCAGATCATATGCATTAGGATTTTTTGTGTCATGGTGAGCTTGGTAAAATGAATGAGTAGCTTTCATTGTGAGCCATGATTTATCTATTCCTGTTTCTACACATAGTGGACTCTGATCACCACACCCTGCAGCAGTACTGGACTCTAGATTGCTTGACATAAAAAAATCATGTCTAAGAGAATAAAATCAGTGCTAGCAATTCATTTGGCACAAGCTAATGGGTGATGTTTATCTTGCCCGTTCTGACAATTCCCTAGAGCAGTGGTTTTCAAACTGCGGGTCGTGACCCATTACTGGGTCACGGAATGTAAGGCACTGGGTCGTTAAAAGTCCCGTCAGCGGTGCTGCCCAGCTAAGGCAGGCTAGTTCCTACCTGTTCCGACACCGCGCTTTGCCCCTGGAAGCTGCCAGCAGCAGGTCTGGCTCCTAGGCAGAGTAGCCATGGGGCTCCATGCGCTGCCCCTGCCCCGAGCACCAGCTCCACACTCCTGGCCAATGGGAGCTGGGGGCGGGGGGAGCGGTGCTGCGGGTGAGAGCCGCGTGGAGCCACTTGCGCACCTCCGCCTAGGAGCTGGACCTGCTGCTGGCCGCTTCCGGTCAGGAGAGGCAGGAAGCCTGCCTAAGCACCCCCGCTGCGCCACTGACCAGGAGCCACCCGAGGTAAGCCCCAATTCCCTGCCCCAGCCCCCCCAAACCCCTCATCCTCGGCCCCACCCCAGAGCCTGCACTCCCAGCCCAGAGCCCTGATTCCCTCTTGGACCCCAACCCCCTGTCCTAAGCCCCCTCCTACACCCTGAACCTCTTATTCCGGGCCCCATCCCGCAGCCCTCACCCAAACCCTCTGCCCTAGCCCTGAGCCCCTCCCACACCCTTCATCCCCAGCTCTATTGGGTCATGGGCATCAACAATTTCCTTTAACTGGGTCGCCAGAAAAAACGTTTGAAAACCACTGCCCTAGAGGGACAAGGTGCCTGTCTTACAAAGGTGCATCACTGAGTGGATAGGTGACCACGTATGTTTGAAGAAATAGAAGACAAAGCTTACTTTCACAAAACAGCATCTGTATTAGTTTATTTATGATGCAAACTTACACCCTGTATAAAATTATGTACACATAATGTACACAGGGTATGAGTATGACCCCATGCATGGTTACTGTTGTAATCAGGGCCGGCTCCAGGTACCAGCCTGGCAAGCAGGTGCTTGGGGCGGCCGCTCCGGACAGGGG
>NW_020664471.1:10991754-11024716 GCF_002925995.2 Terrapene triunguis
ACCTCACTTCTTGCATCTGAAGAAGTGAGGTTCTTACCCACGAAAGCTTATGCTCCCAATACTTCTGTTAGTCTTAAAGGTGCCACAGGACCCTCTGTTGCTTTTTACAGATTCAGACTAACACGGCTACCCCTCTGATGTTTTAGGCTAAAGTCTCATCAGATAGTCATAATTTTTGTTTGCTTTTTTTTTTAAGTTGACATGACTCTGAGAAGCTACTCTTGGATATTGTTTGTAATTCTATAAAAGCATCTGTTGTCCGATAGAACTATTTTGTTTTACTGTAACACACCTTTGTAACTTTAGGTTGCTGTTTCATCCTTGTCGGCCGTTATCAAGTATTTAGAGCTTTTGTCGGATGAATCTAACTTTGGACAATTTGAATTGACTAGCTTTGACCTCAGTCAATATATGATACTGGATAATGCAGCTGTTCGAGCCCTTAACCTTTTCCAGGTAAGAAACAAACATGTATTTAAACTAATGAACTTGCTTCCAGTTTAATTCACAAAAGTATACACTTTGCTACTTGATAGTCGCCTCACAATACAGACTACCCCGAAAATCCTTTATAGCTGTGGTGGTGCGTAATCGGAGATTCTAATTTCTGGTTTCTGTTTTTTTTTGTTTGGCCACTCTAATGCTGTGTAACTTCCTAGAAAAAAAGCAAGCAGAGTGGGGGACTTTATCTAACTCCCACCTCTCTTACAG
Organism: Terrapene triunguis; assembly: GCF_002925995.2. Taxonomy (NCBI): domain Eukaryota; kingdom Metazoa; phylum Chordata; order Testudines; family Emydidae; genus Terrapene; species Terrapene triunguis. Next base: position 10,992,466 of record NW_020664471.1, read on the forward strand.
GAATTCCCAGCAGGCAGATCCAGAGGGGTTTTCATCTCCAGTGGCTGCAGCTTAGTATTTTCAGTCTCATTTATTTGCATGCAGAATCCTACCTCATTTATAACCACACGGGGGGGGGAAAAAAGGGACTTGCCACAGTGCTCCTCTTATTGAGCAGGAAGTGATGCAAGGTGCAACTTACAGCAGTCAGTAAACAGATTCCTTTGAAAGTTCTGCCGAAGAAACCTTGACATATTTAAATGGGCACTGTCAGCGTAGCCTTTTTAAAACAAACGGCCGAATGTCATCTTTGGTGTATTTGCTGACTGTACCCACAGAGAAGTAGTTCAAACACTGGTGTATATGCTGATTTCACTTGTACTTTTTTTTTTTCTGACCAGATTCTGCTTAGTGCTCCTTGGCCTGAGCTACAAAGTATATGCACTTTGGGGCCCATGGAAGAAGCCCAGGGAGTAGAGTACTACTTCCCCACTCCACAAAAGAGAGGCTCCTGGAGATTCCAGGGAATAAAGAACTCCGATCTGGCACCTAGGCTTGCTAGCCCAGGGAGAAAGGAGAAGCCTGAACATTCTTGCCGCCTTCTCCTGCTATGCCCAAGAGTTTAGGGCGGGGAACGTCTGCTCTATTCCCTTCTCCAGCTTTATGCAGGAGTTCTTGGGAGCGGCACCCTCTTAAACTCCTCTCCTTCCTGAGTTCCTGCCTGGGAGACTGGGACAGATGTAATTTTCTGACTAGATACATGGCATTGGGAGGACTCTTCCCATCTAATTTTGGGAAATTCCCATTTGAAGATGGGCTTTTATTTAAGGGAGGTGTTGCATAGAGCAAGCTCAAAATATAGTCCTAAAAGTCCCCAATGCAGGGGATCAAAAAGTAGCTTAGTAAAATGACACCTTATTTACACAATAGATCTTCTGACTTTAAAATGCAAATTTGCTGAAGTGGAATGTTTGGTGAAATCTGTAATAGATTTGGTGAAAGTCTTGTTGAAACCAGCAGGTTTCTGTTGGAAACTTGCTGGTGTTCCAGGGACCCTGCTGGGGCTGGCACTCAGAGCTTCTGAGCTCCTGTTCTCAAGCCTGGGATTCCAGGGTCCCTGCTGTGGAGCTGGGAGCTTTGATTCCTAGAATCAGGTTCCAAAACCTGTGGCTCTGGGACAGCCCTGCCATACAGACTACACCAGGGCCAGGCATTCTCAGGGCTTCCAACTGGCCCAGGAAATTGGAAGCGCTGGGGTCACCAGCCTGAGGCAGTCTGCATGGTGGGGCTGCCTCTCTGCAGCAGACCCTGGGAGTTGGTCCAATGACCTCCAGACTCACAGCTCAGTGTCAGGGACCCCGGATGACCTGAGAACCCAGACTCAAGCAGGGAGCCCATCAGCCCCAAGAGCTTATGGCAGTGGAATCCTTGTGAGTTTCATATCTAGGATTCAGTGAATGACAACTTGCAAATTAGGGCACCCGGGGCTGATTTAATGCACTCTAACTCCTGAGGTGTCCACACTGGCAAGGCACGTAGAGCGCCTGGACTCCATGGCTGGAGCGCCCCTGGTAATCCACCTCCACGAGAAGCATAAAACTTGCTGCGCCCTGGCTGAAACACTGGGGTGTCAGTGTGGATGATGTGTTGATTACTGTGCTGTGATTGGCCTCCTGAAATGTCCCATAATCCCTTGAAGTCAAGAGGCCACTCTCGTCATTGTTTCGAACTCGCTGCAGGCATGCGGATATCCCCTTTCAAAGCTTCGTTTCTGACAGCCGGCATGCTTATCTGCTCCGGGACACAAAGTAAACCATTACTGTGAAATGCTCCTGCTGCAGAGCCAGGTGTGTGTGTGTGTGTGTGTGTGTGTGTGAGTGTGTGAGAGGCGGAGGGGTGGGGGCTGATGTCGGGTTTCTCCCTTCCCCCTGCCGCTGTCTGAACTTACAAGACAGCATGCTGACACTTTCTCTGCCCCCCAAAACCCGCTGTCTCTCCCCCTCCATACCCACAACATACTCCCTGTCCGGCTCCACCCCCCACCCCCATTTGAAAAACACGCTGCGGCCACTTGCACACTGGGATAGCTACCACAATGCACGCTCTCTGTAGCTTTGCAAGAGCTGCTAATGTGGCCATGCCACTGCGCTTGCAGCTGACAGTGTGAACACACGGCAGCACTTTCCCTGCTGCTGTCTCTGAGGGCTGGTTTAACTCCTGGTGCTCTACATCTGCAAGTGTAGCCATAGCCTAAATTTCACATTTTGTTTCAGGAGCACACCATATTTTTGTCATTCCAAAATGAAATGTTGATCTCTGGTTTGCCTAAAAATTTTGGTAACTTTGCTTTTATTCCAAATTGGAACAAAAGCAAATTCTGAAACACAACTTCTCCCTAATTGAACTTGCTATTCCTTATTCCTGTTAGCATTGCAGAGCAATATATCTTTCAGGGAACAAGATGGATTCTATTGTCTTTTGCATCATAGTTGGTGTTAACCAAACTCCAACTGTAGAATATTGTGACACCCAAAAAACTCAGCTTGTCTTTCAGATTCGTGGTTGAATTTGCAGAATGTCAGAGGAGTTGCCTCTCTTCTGTTAAAGCAGATTTGATTTGAAAATCACATAGACACACTAAACAAGAATCTTTGATATGACAGTTTACAGATTAAAAATGTGTTTTAAATAACTCTTAGAAATAGCTAAATTGTAACTTGTAAGTGATACATTAGATATAACTTCAGAACCAGAGTAATTACAGGGTGAAAACTAAGCAGTTCAGACAGCAAAATTAAGGACTTCACTGCTTTTTTTGTTTTGTTTTTCTCTCTCCATACTTGCATCAGGGGAGCAACTTCAATCAATTTTTTCTTGGCATCTTTATTTTACCCATGCTGCTCAAAGCTTTGTCCTGATTCTCTCTGCTATAATTACTACAATGCAACATCTTGAGCTAGGATTGACAGGGTGTGTCTAAATAGGTAAAATGAGCTGGAAATGGCTCTCTCCAAAGACAATGGATGTGGCTCAATAAACAGCCTATGCATTTGCTGCCTTCTGGGTAAGGCACTTCCTAATCTGTCCTTGGGATTGTTGCCAGCCTGGGAACAAAGAGCCTGCCACATGGCACTACTGCTTGAATGTCAGGCTTTTCTCTCTTGACTAGTGTTTCATCTAAATAAAAAAATCTGTTATGAAGTCTCTTCTTACATACTTTACAATTTGAGTCAATCACTCTGAGGCAGGAAGATTCTGACTGATAGCGCAGTTGATGTAATGTAGTTCCACATGCTGCCTGAGCCATAAAATGGTAATATAGATTGGCAAGTGCAGAAAAATAAAGTTTGCTAGGAAACCTTTGAAGAGATGTAAAACCAAATATCTGTTCTACTGTCAGTCAGTTGAATAGGTATGTATTTTTAAACACACACTTAACTATTACATACAATAGAGTAAATATTTCTTTTACATAAAGTGCCAGTGTCTACTATAACAAAGTAAACTGTTATGCCAACTCCAAAATACTTTATTTATATGACTAATTTTTAAAATAGTATTGGGTCTTGGGTCTGCTTGCACTCAGCTTGATATTTCATAGTAGTGTACAGTTCTCCAATACGTTGACTGTGGCTATTGTACTTTGCCAAAATAAGGTTCTTACTTCCCAGCATTTTAAACTATTATACCTTGCTTAATTCCATTTCTCTCTTCTGGACACTCTCTCCATTACTATAGTGTATCTCTCTCTGATAGTGAAATCAGACCTGAGACTGGATTTCCATTTGAAGCTGTTTGATTTTAATTATAGGTGTGCTTGAGAGGGTGAGATAGAAGAGATCAGTACTACAAACCCCTTCACCCAAGTTGAGACTTGAAGGTTTTGAAGCAGATGTATCAGCTATTTTTGCATGTTAAATGTGTCTGAGAATTTCCTGCTGGCTGAATTTTGTATAGCTCGTTCAAAGATATAAAGCTGTGCAGGTACACACAGCATGTCTGCAGTTAATATCTAACCAGACACTGAAGATAGTGTACTATAATCTGAACAGACCTGGTTTAAAGGTTATAACCTATAGTACCACAAAACGCCATTATTATGCTAAATTTAATTGTCAGAAATGTAAAACTAGAAAACTCAAATGTTCTACCAAGCTGCAGTTGTTTTTTTGCCATACCCTCTATTTATTTTTTAAATCATTTCTATTTTTCTCTTTTCAGAGTTCTGTTGAAAATGCCAACAGTACACAGTCATTGGTTGGGTTATTAAATAAGTGCAAAACTCCTCAAGGACAAAGACTGGTTAATCAGTGGATCAAACAGCCACTTACGGACAAGAACAGAATAGAAGAAAGGTAAACATACATATTGGTATGCATCTGATCACTTCACTGCAAATCCTTACACTACAGATAGGAGTCTGGTCACACTTTGTTTTGTTTTTTAGCAAAACTAAGACTAGTCTTTATCAGAAACAGCTTTTCAAGGTTGAAATGTTTACTTTCTATTGGAAATAGACTAACAAGCACTTACAGATTTCTGTAGAGAATAATGTAAATTTGTTTACAGAATGTGTTAGGTGGTACATTATACTTGGAGCAAAGGGCTTTTTTCTCTAATCGATTTACATCTAATAGAAGGTTTAATGTATCAGGTCACTAAGCTGAACCCTCCTAGTTATAATCCTTTATACTTAATCATAAGTCACAAGTTACACGGGCGTGGAGCAGCAATAGGCTTACTGTTTTGAACACTTGAGACTCAGGCTATGTAAATGCAGCAGCCACTTTCTGATTCTTATCTAAAAGTAAACTATACACAGTACGAATACTCTGGTCTCCCAGCCCATTCTGAAAATGCCTTCATTGTGTTAACAGAACATTTAGACACCTCAGTGATCACTTATATAGGATAGCACATCTAGATCGCACCATTAGGAATGTTACCTTCTGAGTGGAGGGACTTGTCCACCTTTTATAGATGCTTACTATGCAGATCAATACTTACGCAGATCAAATACTTCTCCACACATAGAGCGGATTATTTATATCTATCTTGGGGCTTTATGCTGCAGCCCATCACCATAGTATCTGAATGCCTTCTTTGTAAAATGAATAATAGTATCAAAATCCTTAGAGTACTTCATGGAGCTTTTGGCACACTCCCGCTCAGTGGAAATGGTTAGTTAGCTTTTATTTCCTCCTAGACATACAAGTTCAAGGTCAGAGGCTGTGTTTGAGAAGTAACTTGTTTGCCTTGTGACATCTTGATCATAATCTCTCTATAAGCAGACAAATGACATTTTTAACATGTGCTAAAATAACTGAGTTATCCTTTCATGTTCTCAGATGGATAGCAGGTTTGTGTGTGTACATGTACATTTTAAAATTATATTGCAAAGTACAAAAAGGGAGGCCAGGAAATTCTGATTTTGACTTTGAAATGGCCCCCAAAGCCGGTTTTCAGATGGTGCCTTACAGATATCGCTTGACATGCTTATATAAAACACTGTATATTCTGCAATTAGGGCTGTCGATTAATCACAGGTAACTCACGTAATAACACAAAAAATTAATCACGATTTAAAAAAAATAATCGCAATTAATTGCACTGTTAAACAATAGAATACCAATTGACATTTATTAAATATTTTTGGATGTATACTTTCTAGAAGTAAATACTTTGAAAAATAAAATGTTGATTAATCTTTTGCAATCTATCTCCCTCTTGATGTGAATTAGCAAGATCGTACTGTACACTAAAGTTAAAATTTTGAAGGATTCCAAAGCACTTTACTTCATATGCATACAATATGGGAATTGCTTCACTGCCAATGAAATGCAGTTATCTGTGGAGTAGAACACTACAGTTATTTAACAGTACACAGCAATGTTACACTATTCAGGAAAGCAGACCCATTGATATGTTCAGCTGAGATTTGTAGGTAGAAGTTAGGTGGAATGGGTTTGAGAGTAACCACTGGTTTCATTTTTATGAAAAAGTGCCATGGAAACTTAAACCTTCTTTTTTCAAATGATGCCTCCAGCTGTACCCTCCCCCCCAATCACTTTAATGCATCATTGGTTCAGTATTAACATGAAGTGTGCACATGCTAATGTGCCATCACCATTTCTAAGCAACGTCAAATGCTGCAAGTCTCATGGAAAACAAACCCATCCAGACCCTGTTTGGCTAGTATGGCTGCAAAATCTTGCCCCACAATTGAGATCTGTAGGTGGTATAAGACAGTCATCCTTTGGAGCTAAATGGCTGATGCAATTCTATTTACACTAGTTACTGAGGAAGTACATAGCATTAGTTTTACATGTGCAGGATATTTGACATCCAATTATACATCTCTACCCCGCTATAACGTGACCTGATACAACACGGGTTCGCATATAGCGCGGTAGCAGCGGAGCTCCGGCTGCACTTTAAAGGATCTGGGGCTCCAGCTGCTGCGGGGAGCCCTGGGCCCTTTAAATCACCGCTGGAGCCCTGCCGCCCCTACCCCGATATAACAGCGTTTCACCTATAACGTGGTAGGGATTTTTGGCTCCCCACGACCGCGTTATATCGGGGTAGAGGTGTACATGTTGGTGGTTAAAGCAGAGTAGAGGAATAGCAATCAGAATACAAATGTGCCTATAACTTATACACTGGAGAAAAGGCATCTAAAGCCATTGCTGTTAGAACATGTGACCTTTTGCTGGAGCAGCTTCTAATAAACACAAGGAAAGCAGGGATTCCTTACACTTGCATTTCTGGGTTTTACCCAGTCCTTTTTCCTTTATAAAGGAAACAGACCACAGCTGTACAGAGGAAGCTGACTACCCAGCCATCCCTGTGCGGAGTTGCTTAGGAAGCAGATGTAGGAGGCTGTTGCTTTGTGCTTTGCAATCAATGTGTTTCTTGTACTGATATCACTGAGTCTGGGTACACAGACAGTAAGAGCTAATACAAAATATTGATTACAGTGTGTAACATTACTAACTATAAAAATAGCCTGTGAAAGTCCTTGCTGTTTGGCAGACATTTGAAATCCTGAGAAACTAGAAATTCTGCTGACTGAAAAGTAGAGGTTGCTGTATCATGCTTCTTGGTGAGCTCTCATACAGGGTATATTTGGCTGATTCCTTTAGTCTGTAGTGCATCCTCATCTTTCTGAAAAATCTCACTGTATAATTTCTGCTCAGCTTTCTTGAACAAAAATGTTGATTCCACTGAACGTATTCAGTCCTATATGCGTGTTGTCTTATTGTGGTAGTTGCTGGGGCCCAATCCGGGATCTGGGCCCTATTGTGCTGAGCATTGTACAAACACATAAGTGTCCCTTCCCTGAAGAGTTTAGTCTAAATATACTGTAGGATTATGCACTTTAACATTGATTACCTGGCTGGATTATTTTGAGATGTTCCTAAATTTTGCGTTGGTGCCTCTGCAGTTTACCTTGGTTAGGGAAATTAATTCCAGCTCTAGCAGCCTCAAACTATTGTTAAGATGACTACTAGATGTTGGAATTTTTATACCATTCAAGGAGATTTGGATGATGAAATCAAGGGGTTCGGGTAGAATTTCCTTGTCCACTGAGCTTCTAGGGATTCATTCAAGACCTTTTCTAGACTAAAATTTTTTAAAAAAACTCTGCTAAACTAATGGGTTTTATTTAAGGGTTTAAAAACTTGTTGCTACCTAGTGTAATGGGTTTTAACACCTTTCAAAGTATTTTAACTAGTCAGGGCAACACTAATGGTTTTATAGAGATACTATGAAGCAGTTTTCTGTTAAACTTTCTCTCAGGACAGGACAACATAATAATGTATCCCTGCAAAGTATTGACAGTTAACACTTCTGCTAGCCACAGTGATAATGTAACAATGCTCTGGAACAGTTGTCAGTCAAGGAAGAAGTTGGGACCTTTCAATTTTCGTTTGAGATCAGCTTTTTATGTTGAGATTGAAAGGTATTAGCCTGCATCTACACCAGGGAAAAAAATCCTGGTTAGGTTGGAGTTAGCAAACTCTGACCTAAACTAGACCCCTTTTGAATTTGGACAAACCCTGAAAGTGCACCTAATGGCTACAGGGAAGTTTCCAACATGTAGATTGATCAATTGATGTTTCACGTCAGAACGTGACTTGTGATTGGTTTACAGTACAAGCTACTATAAATAATGCAGGTGAAATGAGCGGTCATTTTACTGACATGAATATGACTTGCTGGCTTTTGCAATAAGCCTCTAGTTTAAAATATAGATATACATTTTATCTGATGACAAGGTGACATAGTAGCGCTTAAAACTGTTTGAGCATTTCCATTATAAACCCCTTTTCAAGAATGCTTAATACAGTAACTCCTCACTTAATGTCCTGGTTAACATTGTTTTGTTGTTACATCGCTGATCAATTAGAGAACATGCTCGTTTAAAGTTGCGCAATGCTCCCTTATAACGTTGTTTGGCAGCTGCCTGCTTTATCCACTGGTTGCAGAAACAGCAGCCCGTTGGAGCTAGCTGATAGGGGCTTGGAACCAGGGTGGACCGGCAGCCCCCCCATCAGCTCCCCTAAGTTCCATGTGTGGTAGCCACCCAGCAGGCTATTTATTGCCGGGTAGTTCAGCTGTCCCTCCCCCCACTTCCGTGTGCTGCTCCTGCTCTCTGCCTTGGAGCTGCTCCCAGGAGCCTCCTGCTTGCTGTGTGGGAGAAAGGGGGCAAAGAGGGGTGCTAATGTCAGGGTGTCCCCCTCCCCCCTGCTCCTGTACCTCATCTCCACAGAGCGGGGTGGGGGGGGGACACAACAGGGCTCAGGACAGAGGGAGCTTGCTGGCAGCAGCTGCTGTCTCAACTTGCTGATCTACTTAAAAAGGCAATGTACTTAGTGTGGGGTCAGTGTACACTGTGTGTCCCTCTCCCTCCTCCTCCCCCCACCCCACATGGTGTGTGTCTGTTTCTCTCTGCCATGCTGTGTCTCCTCCCTACATTCCTGTGTGAGGCTACATTAACAACAATGTGTTAACCCTTGAGGGCTCAGCTGAGTGCTAGTTCATCATTTAGCAGCAAGGCATTCCCTGGGAAATATCCCACTCTCTTCCACCCTCTGACTTCACCACCTCAACCAAGCTTCACAATCATCATTGCTGTGTACAATATTAAACTGTTTGTTTAAAACTTATACTGTGTGTGTATGTATATATAGAGATTGAGAGTCTTTTGTCTGGTGAAATTTTTTCCCCTGGAACCTAACCCTCCCCTATTTACATTAATTCTTATGGGGAAATTGGATTTGCTTAACATCGTTTCACTTAAAGTAGCATTTTTCGGGAACATAACTACGAGGTTAAGTGAGCAGTTACTGTATTCTAAAAGTTGCTTCAGGGTCACTTACATTTTCATTAGTTGGTTTTTGCTACTAAAACCAAAGTTTAAGACACGGACTTCAAATGTTTAAAAAACAAAACAAAAAAAAACACTAAACAAAAGCTTCATCAGCCTAGCACAAAACAAATCAAACCAGTTACTTTTATGACTGTCCTCTACAAATCACTGATTTTAATTCTTGCATGTGCTACACATGGATTTAACTTTTTAAAATGATTGTCAAGTGATTTTACCTGTATTAATTTGGTTGTGCTGTAATATTCTAGGGAATAAACAATTGCAAGTGGTGAGAAATTTAATTTTGAACAGCAACTCCTTTTAAAACCAGTAGTTTGCCCAAGGAACACGTATCAATGTTTGGGTTGGATATGTGCCTGAAAGCTGTTTGCTTATCCACACTTATCCAAACTACTTTGGTCCAGAAATTAGATACCCAATCTGATTTAACTTAGGTGGGAAACCCTGTTAATTTATCCAAGTAGACTTGACCATCCTTAGTATGACCCTCAGCACTTCTAATTTTGTTATGCTTTCAATAGTATTTTCATGAAAGATGTAAATGGAACATTTTAAACATCTAGTATTTTTGATTGTGTGCCAGAAACAAATAAATGAAACTTTTAGCTTAAAGCACCAAACTCTGAGTTAAAATGTACATTGTCCTGACCTGTCCTCTTGTTTGATATTTTGTACAAAGTAAATAAGATTGAATTGTCTTTTTCTTAAAAAGCCTTATAGCCTAAATAGGTACCACAACATGCCCATACCCAATCAATATTGAAGAATAAGCAGACTTTCATTGAGATTTCCTGTTCTAGCATTGCTCAGTACAGGGTTCTCATGCCATCACTTCAGTAGCCGGTAAAAGCTAATTGCTAGTAGAACTGTATGAAACTCACGGGCTTCATTTCAGAAATTCAAGCAAACCTTTTTTCCTCTCTTTTTCCACCCACAGTGTTCTGTGCCTGAGTTTGAGGTTCAAACAAAATAAGAGGAACTTTCTGAAACTGTCAGGTTTTTGTCTGGCTTTTAGGATTTGTGATAAAAATTTCACATATCTTTAATAGACTAGTGAGAAGTGACATCGTACTGCCCCTCTTCTTTTGTTCTCAGCCTTCCAAGGTTAAGGTATAATAACTTTAAAAAAAAATATTGAGGCTTTGCTTAAGATTTGTTTCTGACAAATCAGGAACTAAAACAGACTTTGAACCCCCTCACCCCCTCCTTGAATGACAAAAGTCTCCAGTTAACCTTTTAAAGGCTGAATGACTTAACTATGTGTTCAAATAGTAATCAGTAATCATTCAAAGGTAATTGCTTTCTGTCATGGTGTTCTTCGTGATTACAAATTTGAGCTCATTCATTTAATGTAAAGGAATAGGAGCCCTGCATAGTTTGTAGATTATTGCAACCGGTCTATTTAATCAACACTGGATGAAAGCTTGAATATCATAAACAACTAGAGTTGCCAGTTAATAGGGCACTGACAAGTAGTTGAATCTAGACTACTTTTAATTTTTATAAGTCCTGATAGAAACATTTTCATGAAATTATTTTTAAATCTATGGACAAAAATGTATGTAAACATTCTCCTCTAGGATTTGCAATATACATATGAAAACATTGTGCTAGTGCAGTAAAACCAGAATCTGACTCTGGTTAGTTTGTTGTTAAATTGTACAAGCTCAGTGAAGTGCAAAGAGTAAAAAACAAAGGAACGCAACTATTCTTGGAGAAGTAAAGTTAGATTATTAAAACTCAATTCTAAAAGTGTTTTGTTTAGTAATACAGGTGTTTCTATGACACTTCTTTGCAAACCTGTTTCTCTAAACTGTCTCAGGAGTTTGAAGAATCTGTAGTTATGATTCTGTGATGCTTTAGTATTTACCTAAATGAAAACTGGCACAAATCATCAGAAGTCCTAGAAAAGTATGATATTGAGAACCAGTTTCAACCAGTTCAGGATTTCTCTTGAAGGGTTTAGGGTGGGGCAGTTTCAATACGTGAAATGATAAACTGGCTAATTACTGTACAGTACTTTGCGGCTTGTTTTTTATTGTAATTATGGAGAATAAAGTGTCTTCACTGTTTTGTTATATGAAAAATGTTGTTTTTAAAACTGCTAATAAGATTGTTATGCAGTTCTTTGTTCTGTCATGAACATATTTAGGCAAACGTCATTTAGGTGTTTCCTTTCTTAACAGGAAACTGTCTTCCACTCAATAACTCTCATTCACAACTAATAGTTTCATGTGTTTGAATTGTTCGATATTCAATGTGAAACTGAAGGCACTTCATTTTAATCCTAAGTATGATGGCAACAATCTCTCTGCTTTTACGCTGTTCAGCAGTACTGCCCGCAGCAATCAGTATTAGTTGGTGATTTCATAAGTTAATTGAGTTATATAATTCAATGTTAAACTCGTTTGTATTATTGTACCTGGTTCATAGTATAGTGGGGGTAGCTTACATTTCCTTGGTAATTTATACAAATTTTCAGTGATAAAGACTGCACAACTGTTATTCCATCAATAACTATTTTTATTGTTTGAATTAGACATTACTCCTGGGGGGTTTCTGCGCCAAAAAATTCAAAATTCTGCATATTTTATTTGTCAAAATAATGTAATATAATCACACCAGTTTCAGTTGTTTTGGTAATTTAGTTAAACTACAATAACTATTCAGCATTTCCTAAACACATGAAAGTTAAGTTACAAACACTTGGTAACTAATACTCTGCATTCCAGTTATAGTCCTGGATTTTCATTTAAATTACAGAACATCAAACAGCGCCCAAAAAAAAAAAAAAGTAGAATGTAATTTTAAATTGTTCAAACTTTCACACATGAAAGTCCTAGTTTTGATCATTGTCCTGGACCTGGCTGGGTACTTCGGGAAGTGCTTGGTTCTGATTGTCCTGACGTTTTATTGACTGCTTGGTAAATGTTTTATTTGCCTTCAAAGTCTTTTAAAAAAAAAATGGGTCTGTAAATTAAATCCTGAGCGGTAATTTAATCCCATTGTGCCACTTTGGCACAGGGAAAAAATGATAAAGCACATAGATCTTCCTAGCTGAGGATTCCCTTACTGTCATTTATAATAAGGCTTCTTTACATCACTCTGGCAGTGAGGGGCCTTAAAACGTTTACAGGTTTAATGCTCCTGGGAGAATTGACTGAGAATGGGAATAGTTAACTAACAATAAGAACATTAACAATGTTACTACACAGGCAAGCTGCTACATTTCTGCCTGCCTTGTGCATAATAAAGTTGTTTAAGAAATACTTTATTATAGTAGTCTGGAAACCCAGATAAACACAAATTTTAAATACCTTTTCCCCCCCATCCTCTATCCTCAGTAAGAAATTAGTTTTATTGAAGACTTTTTGGAGAAAGGAAGGTTGGAATGAAGGCTTTCATTTCCATAAAAAGCAGGTATCTAAGTGCCTAATATAAAATAATTTTCTAAATCTTGCAATTTACATGTCAATACACCAATATAGGGAGCCTGACCTACGTAGTGCATGCTGTTTAATTATGGATGTTCTGCAGAAAAGGCCCTGGGGATTACAGTGGATGAGAAGCTGGATATGAGTCATCAGTGTGCCTTTGTTGCCAAGAAGGCCAACGGCATATTGGGCTGCATTAGTAGGAGCATTGCCAGCAGATCGAGGGACGCAATTATTCCCCTCTGTTCGGCACTGGTGAGGCCACACCTGGAGTACTGTGTCCAGTTTTGGTGCCCCCCACTACAGAAAGCATGTGGACAAATTGGAGAAAGTCCAGCAGAGGGCAACAAAAATGATTAGGGGTCTGGGGCACATGACCTTTGAGGAGAGGCTGAGAAAACTGGGATTGTTTAGTCTGCAGAAGAGAAGAGTGAGGGGGGATTTGAGAGCAGCCTTCAACTACCTGAAGGCGGGTTCCAAAGAGGATGGAGCTCGGCTGTTCTCAGTGGTAGCAGATGACAGAACAAGAAGCAATGGTCTCGAGTTGCAGCGGGGGAGGTCTAGGTTGGATATTAGGAAACACTATTTCACTAGGAGGGTGATGAAGTGCTGGAATGGGTTACCTAGGGAGGTGGTGGAATCTCCTTCCTTAGAGGTTTTTAAGGCCCAGCTTGACAAAGCCCTGGCTGGGATGATTTACTTGGTGTTGATCCTGCTTTGAGCAGGGGGTTGGACTAGATGACCTCCTGAGGCCTCTTCCAACCCTAATATTCTATGATTCTATAGTAGTAGAGTACTGGGATTGGAAAGTAGCCCAACAAGTAGAGCCCTGTGTGGATATAAAATTTGTATCCACGTCCTATTGGCGATCAGCAAAAATGATCCACAGATATCCACATCTGCCGATGCGGATACCTGCGCATATAAAGTGGATATCTGTGGCTTTTCAGGGCTCTACCAACAAGAATGTTCTGAAATTATTTGTTTGCTTTGTATCGTATCATTGGAGGAATCAGGGTTTATGTAGGAAATGACTGGCTTTTACATTTTGATAAAGAAACTGTGATTTAAATATGTTCCTGCTTATTGAGATGTCAGAAATCAAGCTCACTGCTCAAATGTGTAGAGGAGCCTAACACTGTGAACCAAGAAGTTAGCTGCTGCTTTCTTCTCCCAGACCTTTCATTCTCTTATCTACTGAAGAATATCATTTGGTTAGGACCCTACCAAATTCCCGGTCCATTTTGGTCAATTTCGCAGTCATAAGACTCTGAAGTTTCAGGTGTTTACACCTGCGAGGGTGGGGTGGGCGGGTGTCACGTATTGCTACCATTCTCCGTTGCTGTTGACGGAGGTGCTGTTTTCAGAGCAGGGTAGCTGGAGAGCAGCGGGCAGCGCAGACCCGAGGGTCACATGGTATGGGGGGACAGGGCTGATCTTATGGGTGGGTGACTGCCCTGGGTTCAGGGGATGGTGTGGTCCCTCCCCACACACAGCCATCTCAAGGGCCCTTTAACCTCCAAGCGCTGGAATGGAGCTGGAGAGGGACAGGGCTGGCTGCCAGAACCTTTGTAAAAGTGTGGGGGGGGGCACCGGTGCTGGAACTGGGAGGGCTGGGGGACATGTGCCCCACTTTTAAACGGTGTAGTTTGGGAGTGCGGGGGCTGGGTTGCCCCCCAAACTGCAAGCCTCGGGCAGGCACAGAGTAGTGCCAACAGGGGCTGCGCTTTGTGGCTTTGTTGTCCCTCCAAACTGCAAGCCTTCGGTTGGTATGGATTGGCGCCCGCAGGGGCTGTGCTTTGTGCTGGGGGAGCCGCACAAGGCAACACCTGCCTGAGGCTTGCAGTTTGGGGGGGGAAACACTGTCCCTTACCCCCCCCCCCCCAAACTACATCCATGTTAAAAAAGTGGGGGGAGCTTGGCCCCGTGTCTACCTGGTTCCAGTGCCATCGGCTGGGGGCGCTCCAGCAGTAGGTATGTTTCTTCCTTCCAGGTGGCATCACACTCTAGCCTGCAGATTCCCCCCCCTTCCCAGCCAGAGTTCAGTTCCATTGTCTACCTTGTTTGGACCTTCCTGTACAGCCACCTTGTTTGCAAGCTGCTCCAGAGTGTCTGCCTGTTGTGCCTACCACTGGCCTCCTTGCCAGCGACAGGCTGCTTCTGACCCCAGCTCCCAAGCTTGTTTGGGTTTCTCACCACAGCCAGTTCCTAGACTGCTGCTTCCAACCTGCTCTGACTTAGTCTTGCTGTGTTTCTATCCTCCTGGGCCAGTAGGGTGACCAGATGTCCCGATTTTATCAGAACAGTCCCGATTTTTGGGTCTTTTTCTTATATAGGCTGCTATTACCCCCCACCCCCTGTCCCGATTTTTCACATTTGCTGGCTGGTCACCATATGGGCCAGGTATACCCAGGTCCTCTCTTGCCTCTGGCTGTATTTTATTTTTCTGTGCTGGAAGGATTATGAAGCCCTCTGCTGGTAGGAGTTAACACAATGCCCAGTAAGGAGCTGGCATGTTGATTACAATTCAATATTTGCAGTATACTATATTAGAAGGGTACAGTTCTGTCAATGAAGTAGTCTATTACCTTTATTTCAATAAAGATTATTTAAAATATCTGGGTTTAGCATGTATCCATTGTAATAAATCACATTCTATGTAAATGGCAAATTTAGCCAGTGTGTGTATCTTTGTCCATCAGCTTGTAAATGAGCTATCTGGTGTGATTTGAAGCATTTCTAGCCTAGAGACTAATGTATTAGCATACATAATTTATATTATGCTATACATTATGTATTACTATACATAATAATGTATACTGAATCACTGAAACTGAATTACCTTCAGATTACAGTCACAGAAGCTACAGTGGATGGGCTGGAGTTAGTGATTTTTGCAGTGTCACAAACCCATAGTTTCAAACTCCACACCTAAAATAGCATACTTTAAACACCCAATTCCTGATTTATTAGTGCATACGTTTTCTTTGCTCTGTTACCTTGCTTCGTGTTTCAAAGTTGTTTTCCATAAGCTAGTTAAGTCGTCTTTCCTTGACTTTTCATATATCATTCTAGTGGCATTCCCTGAAAATGGGGAGAGGACGTTGCATACTACAGAAGCACTGGGAATTTCAGTCATGAGCTGGGGAAATAGTGGTGACCTTGTAGTAAGTAGCATGCTAAACGAGGAGTGCAAGTTCTGAAGAATTTTATCTAACTTAAGACAGTTTGGATCAAAGCCTTGAGCAAGTGTGTGGGGAGTGGGGAATGGCAGGAGAATTTTGTGGGAAGAACTTGGACCATCTAGAAAGCTTCTAGGAAAATTGTGGAGTCCTAAATTGCACAGATTGTTCTATGGTAATGCCTCTAGAAGGGAACTTTATTTACCAAGGTGCAGACTGGCTGAGCAACCCCACTATAGGTTGTAAGACTACCTATTCTCCCACTGTCATTTGTATGTACATATATACATTCACAAAAAACATGGGCCAACACATTAAGGTGCTTTAGAGTGAACTGAGAAACTGCTCTGTACAAGTTCAGCCCTGAAGTAAGGATGCACAACTTGAGAGACTTAAGCTTCATACAATTTTCTTTTACTTTCATAAGTGTTTACATGTCAATCTATAGCCACAATATAATAACTTTATCGTTAGTGCATACTGAAGAATTTTGTCAGCACTAATGAAACTTGGTTTTAGCTTTCTAAAGTCTTAGAGGCAACATTCTGATACACTCTACATGGACAATTGAGGATATTTAGAAAACAGTATTCTCAGTTGTTGACATAAAGACTTAAAATAAGTAACGTTAGTAGCAGGGCCGGCTCCAGGCACCAGCCCAGCAAGCAGGTGCTTGGGGCGGCACATCCGGCTCTTCGGCGGCGGGTCCCTCACTCCATCTGGGAGCGAAGGACCCGCCGCCGAAGACTGAAGCGGCGGCGGTAGAGCACTGCAGATTGCGATCGTGGCTGGCTTTTTTTATTTGCTGCTTGGGGCGGCAAAAACCCTGGAGCCAGTCCTGCTTAGTAGAGAACTAATACTCAAGTGTTTTGTCTTGAAAGTACTCAACAAATAGCTAATTGATACTATATTGTAAATACTGCATGAGACTGATTTTTTTTTTAAACCTTTTGTGTAAATAGCAATGTTGCCCTCTGCTGGAGACTCCAAACTCAATCAGAAATTAGAGAAACTTATTTCAAAGCACAAAACCTTAGATAATATTTAAGGACTGCTTCCCCTTGGCTTGAAGTGGTTTCCATCATATACAGGGTTTACATTTTGGTTCAGTGGCTCTCAGCACTCACTATACAAATTGTTCCAGCACCCTGTGTAGTAGTGGTGTCACAGAATAATGGTATAAAATCTATTGGCGTCACACAAAAAATTGTAGTGATTTTTTGCTTGTATTGTTGCTTTTCATACTTTTTTTTTTTCTGTGTAGAAAATAGCTTCTACATACAGGTCTAAGACTGATGTTTTGTTACAACTTGTATTTACAAAAATCCTTTGCAGGTCATCATTTAAGACTAAATGATTACTGATTTGGCATATTAAGCAATCTTTTAAAATTTGTGTATTTCTTTTAAAGTGTATGGGACAGGAACGAAGCCTCCCACAGCCATAATAACATGATCAAGTCCCCATTTATGTATGATTGATACAATCAATATTCCAATCCAAATTGGATAGCGAAAGTAATATTTCCAGGTAATTTTGAACTGTTCAAAGTAAAAATGTAGGTATGCGAAGTGCGTTCATAGTTGAGTTGGGGCTAAGGGAGCAAAGAAGGAAGTGAAATAGCTTGGTTCAACTTCAGATCCCAATCTGGTATAAAGAGTAATACTGATCAGAAGTATAGTTTCCAATAGTCCTAACACCTTAGCATCCACTAACTAAGAAACCTTTAGGTTAGAGAGTGCAACGTTGACCAATAAGAGAAGTTAAGATTTGGCAGATCTGCCCATAGAGAAGGCTATAATGGGTTTTGACACTTATGGCAGGATGACAAAGCTTACTAGCTTAAAAAACGTTCTGTCATCTGAAACAAAAGTGTTAACCTACAAGCAGCATTAAATCAGTTGCATGTGTACGTGCTGAAAATGCTCCCATAGGAAGGCTATTTTATGTATTACATACAAATTTGACATCAAATAAGGACTAGGAATACTAGACTTTCTTCAGATGGTGGGAAAGGGAAAACATACTGCAGAGGAGTAGTGATCACTTGACTTTACTCCGGAGTTTGTTTTTTCAGAAGGACACGAAGCTGCATGAAATGAATGTTGGGAATGCTGGAGGAAATGGTTAGGAATGGGGAGCAGTAGCAATAGGGGGGAATGAGTGGATGGCTGACAGGATGGGAGATGCAATGCTGCTTCATAGATTAAAACAGGCTACTTGAATTCTACCTGGAAGCTTATCAGAAGCCTGTGCAGATCCTGGAGCACTGGAAAGAGGTGCATCTGACAACTCTACTTAATACATTCTGCACAAGCTTCATTTTCCAAATATTCCCAAAATGGAGCCCCATGTAGCGTGTATTATAGCAATTTATGTGTTGGTGCATCTCTCCTTTGGGAGATAGGGCCGAAAGGAAAGGGCTGTGTGTTGCTCCTAATATTCCTTTCAGTAATTCCAATCGGCATTCCTATGAAAGAGGCAGGGCTGCTGTCTCTGAAATTTTTGTAAATGAGCCATTTGTCTACGAATCTGCTTTTTTTTTTTTTCTTCCCCATTACACATCTCTGTGAACTTTAGATTCTCATGTTTTATAAATTTAACTGTTGGGATGATAATGGACAAAATGGCCTGGAATGGACTATTCTCAGTAAGTGTTGCTTTGTGCTGTTAAAACACTTGCAGTATATTCACCCCAGTCCACCCAGCAAACTGACTACAGTTTAATGGCAGATAAAACTATCCTTGTGTATAGTCTGCAGATACATTGATGTTTGTAAAGCGCATTGGGATCCAACATGTAAGCTTGGTATATACTGCTTATTCAGAAGTATAACTACTAGACGTGTGTTTATTCTCTGTGCTGGTTTTTCAGTTTGTAGAGTGATTAAATAGCAAAGTAAAACAGCCAAGATGTTTTATAAGACTATATTTAAGTCTATCTCTGGATGACTCTCAAAAAAAAAAAAAATGGTTGGGTGCAGCTGCAGTGAGTCCATGTAATAGTTTGTCATATTTGCTGACCGCTCAGCAGAAATGCAGTGTTCTGAGGTAAGTCATGTTTGAAAAAACTAGCTTATGGCAAAGTCATGCCGGTATAAAGAATAACCCTCGTTCAGTGTGCCATACTTACTATTGACATGAGAGCTTAAAGTATTAACCACTTAATTGCAAGGGTGTAAAAAAACCCTTAAATCCACTGGAATGGAATGGGTTACCTAGGGAGGTGGTGGAATCTCCATTCTTAGAGGTTTTTAAAGCCTGACTTGACAAAGCCTTGGCTGGGGTGATTTAGTTGGTGTTGGTCCTGGTTTTAGCAGGGGGTTGGACTAGATGGCCTCCTGAGGTCCCTTCCAACCCTGATATTCTATGTTGGACAAGTAAATTATAAAAAGTCGGTTACCACAGTCTGACCTCAAGCATAGGGTTGCCAGCCCTCCAGGACTGTCCTGGAATCTCCAGGAATTAAAGATTAATCTTTAATTAAAGATTGTCATGTGATGAAACCTCCAGGAATAGGTCCAACCAAAACTGGCAAGGATCACTATTCAATGATGGGAAAGAGAAAGCTCAGTGGTTTGAACATTGGCCTGCTAAACCCAGGGTTGTGAGTTCAGTCCTTGAGGGAGCCACTTGGGGATTGGCCCTGCTTTGAGCAGGGGGTTGGACTAGATGACCTCCTGAGGTCCCTTCCAACCCTGATATTCTATGATTCTATTCTAAATCAAGACAAGGAAATTGTGCTCAGTTTAGATGTATCCTTCTGCCATGTATATTGGCCAGACTGGACGGTCTCTACGTAAAAGAATAAAAGGACACAAATCAGACATCAGGAATGGTAACATACAAAAGCCAGTAGGAGAACACTTCAATCTGCCTGGACGTTCTATAACAGATTTAAAAGTAGCCATACTTGAACAAAAAAACTTCTAAAACAGACTTCAAAGAGAAACTGCAGAACTAAAATTAATTTGCAAATTTAACTTTAAGATATACTGGCATTAGAAAAAGTTCAGAGAAGGGCAACTAAAATGATTAGGGGTTTGGAATGGGTCCCATCTGAGGAGAGGTTAAAGAGGCTAGGACTTTTCAGTTTGGAATAAAGGAGACTAGGGCCTGGTCTACACTACGACTTTAATTCGGATTTAGCTGCTTTAATCCGAATTAATCCTTAACCCGTCCACACAACGGAGCCAGTTACTTCGAATTAAAGGGCACTTAAAATCGATTTCTGTACTCCACCCCGACGAGCGGAGTAGCACCAAAATCGATTTTGTTAATTCGAATTAGGGGTAGTGTGGCCGCACACCACCGAATTAATGTGGTTAAAAACCGAATTAATGTGCTTAGTGTGGCCGCGCACAATCGAATTTATACAATCTGTTTCCCAAATTCGAATTATCTAAATTCGAATTAATCTCGTAGTGTAGACGTACCCTAAGGGGGATATGATAGAGGTATATAAAATCATGACTGGTGTGGAGAAAGTGAATAAGGAAAAGTTATTTACTTGTTCCCATAATATAAGAACTAGGGGCCACCAAATGAAATTAATGGGCAGCAGGTTTAAAACAAATAAAAGGAAGTAGTTCTTCAGACAGCGCACTGTCAACTTGTGGAACTCCTTGCCTGAGGAGGTTGTGAAGGCTAGGACTATAACAGGGTTTAAAAGAGAACTGGATAAATTCATGGAGGCTAAGTCCATTAATGGCTATTATCCTGGATGGGTAAGGAATGGTGTCCCTAGCCTCTGTTTGTCAGAGGGTGGAGATGGATGGCAGGAGAGAGATCACTTATGTTCTTCAAACCATTAATTTGGGCATGAATAGGGACTGGGAGTAGCTGGCTCACTACAAAAGCAACTTTCCCTCTCCTGGCATTGACACTCCTCCAATTACTGGGAGTGGACTACATCCACCCTGGTTGAATTGGCCCTGTCAACACTGGTAAGGTAACTCCCTTCTCTTCATGTGTCAGTATAATAATGCCTGCATCCGTAATTTTCACTCCATGCATCTGAAGAAGGGGTTTTTTTACCCATGAAATCTTATGCCCAAATAAATCTGTTAGTCTTTAAGGTGCCACTGGACTCCTTGTTGTTTTTATGGATACAGACTAACATGGCCACCCCCTGATATTTAGCAGCAATGTTTTTCTACCTGGTGTGTTGGGAACCCAAACACAGCAGCACTGAATAAAACTCAGAAATTAAGATTTGTTTTAGAAACTGAGTGTTTGGTTGTAACATTTTGTTGTTATGGCTTATGAAAGCATAAGCACAAGTGAACTTAAAACTAAAACAGAACTCAAGCCAAGATTTCTTATATTACGGTATGTAAATGTATCCTGATGTGGCATTTCTTAGACCTCTGTGATGACAATCACCAGATTGGTGCGGGCCTTAAATGGTAAAATTATGAAGAATCTGCTTTTGGGTATAGGATCTAGCATATCATTTTAGCATTAACATGGGTGAGAAACTGCTTCATTGCTTTCCAACAAAAAATTAAAATCCTCAAGTTACCACAGTGCAGTTATTCTACTAAAGTTGGGAAGGTGCATTAAATAAGGCTGCATAAATACTTGAGGACTCAGGCTCCATTTCCGAGTCGTTGCCAGTTTCTGCAAACCCATATGTTGGCAAGTAGTCCCACTGACTTAAATATTTGGTTTCATTGGGACGTCTCCTGTGAGTAAGTGTTTGCAGGCTCCATCCCTTAGATTGTACCTGTTGGACTAGCCCCTCTGTCTATTTTGGGAATTCAAAAATTGTATTGTTTTTCATGAAATTATCCTCAAATGCCTTCTGCAACTTGTATTGATTTTAATCCTCTGTATAGTCTGCAAGCTCTGTGGAGCAGGGACTGTCTCACTTGTTCATATGGCACTTGGCACAATGGGGCCCTTGTCCTCATTTGGGGCCTTTTAGGCATTAGTATAACAAAAATTAATTTTTTACTGTTGTACTAGTGACGTGAATTTTGGTCCCTTACTAGCTCTCCCTTTTCATTTCTCAAGATCTAAGTAGATAGTAATGAGTAAAATTCACAACTACCAACAAAAGTTCAAAGTTGAGACTGGTATGGAAGAACGCTTTCATAGTGAAGTGGTTACCTTCTCTTCTTACCCCCGCCCGCCCTCCCTCCCAAAAAACTCAGAGGGAACTAGTGGGGTTAATATTTTGCCCATAGGTAGGTATGGGGCTCGTATTACAGCTGATTCAGTGAGGTCCAACTGCGTAGGGTCAGTGGTGAATTTGTGGAGAGGGCGTGCCAGGGGTCAACAGAGATGTTGTATGTGAAACCAGATTAGTTTGGATTTCCCCAGGGCATGAGGATTGACACTTGTAGAGTTTCACTATAACAGAGTAGGCCTCCCTGGTAGAAGGTCCCCACTTTAAACTGGGGGTAGTGGCAGGACTTCTCTTCACCCTCAGCAATTGCTGGAGGATCTTGAAGCTGAATTAGAAGGAAATCTTCTGTAAAGCAGTACACCTCTACCCCGATACAACGCTGTCCTCAGGAGCCAAAAAATCTTACCGAGTGATAGGTGAAACTGCATTATATGCAACTTGCTTTGCTCCACCGGAGCATGCAGCCCCGCCCCCTCCAGAGCGCTGCTTTACCGCATTCTATCCGAATTTGTGTTATATCGGGTCACGTTATATTGGGGTAGAGGTGTATATTCTGCTTAGGCTGGAGTGGTTGTAGCAAAACTGGCTGACATCAAGGATTTCTGCGTTAAAGAGCTGGTCTACACTTGAAAATTGTTTCTGATTAAGGTAGTGTGTGACTTTAAACCAGTTAGATATTCCAGAATAACTTCATGTTTAGACACTCTTACTCTGGAACAAATGTCCCCACGGTGCTATTCTTTATAGGGTTGCAGCATTTTTGCAATAGATCCTTACTTTAACTTGTATTTGAATATGGTATTCTACTATGACTTGTAGATTTTATCATCGTTATTGCAAAGTTGTGACCATTTTTTTCCCATCTCTCTATTTCTCCCCCCCCCCTTCCCATTCTTTTGATTGCTTTCAGATCATTACTATGTATAGGTAACTAAATCGTCTATTCCATCTAAATAATTATATGGGAACCCCCCTTCTCCCCAGTACTGTGGTATCTGAGCACCTCAGTCTTGATTGTATGTATCCTCACCATGCCCATGTGAGGTAGGGAGTGTGACAAAGCTCCTCCTCTATCTTGGTGGGTCCTGCGCTTATTGATGGATTTTCTTGTCTCAGAGATTCACCATGTGGGTTGGGGAACAGCCCAGAGACCTTCCCCTCTGGAAGAACCCACAGTCCAGGTCAATTGGGAGGTTTGGGGGGAACCCAGGCCTGCCCTCTACTCCGGGTTCCAGCCCAGGGCCCTGTGGTCTGCAGCTGTCTATAGTGCCTCCTGTAACAGCTGCATGACAGCTACAACTCCCTGGGCTACTTCCCCATGGCCTCCTCCAAACACCTTCCTTATTCTCACCACAGGATAACGCTTGTGCTCCTCAGTCCTCCAGCAGCACACCCTCTCACTCTAGCTCCTTGTGTCTCTTGCTCCCAGCTCCTCACACTCGCCCCACAAACTGAGGTGAGCTCCTTTTAAAACCCAGGTGCCCTGGTTAGCCTGCCTTAATTGACTCTAGCAGCTTCTTCTTAATTGGCTCCAGGTGTCTTAATTAGCCTGCCTGCCTTAACTGGTTCTAGCAGGTTCCTGGTTACTCTAGTGCAGCCCCTTCTCTGGTCACTCAGGGAACAGAAAACTTCTCATCCAGTGACCAGTATATTTGCCCTCTACCAGACTCCTGTACCCCACTAGTCTGGGTCTGTCACAGGAGGTATAGTTATCACTATTTTACAAATGGAAATGGAGGCACAGAGAGATTGTGACTTATGCAAGGTCACATAGGAAGCCTGTGGTGAAGTAGGGAATTTGAACCTAGGTCTCATGTGATCCAGGCTAGTGCCCTAACCACTTGATCTCTAGTATCATGGCCAGGATAGGTTGATCTAAATCAAAGCAATTAAAATCAGTGATTTTAATCATGATTTCAATCAGCAAGTAAGAAATCTTGATTTAATTTTTTTTTCCCCATTTTTACTTTTCCTAAAGAAAAGTTCATTCTCATTGGTTGGTAACCATTAAAACATGTTGACTTGTAACTAAACATAGCCTTTATACAAGATTAGGTACTTTTTGCTAACCACAACAATCACTATTTCTATGTACATTTAAGCAATTATATAGCGCTACATATATTTTATTCAGATTCCTTAACTTTAACTTTTTTTATTGTGTTAGAAAATGGTCAGTGTTGTGTTTCTTATTTATTAGATGCTTAATGAGGTTTGTGTCAAGCTCTGTTTGGATGGAAATGCACAAACAGCATTTTAATTTGTTAAATGTTGTGGATAGATAAATTGATCAAAATATGTTGTGTATTTAAAAGTTAGTGATTTACTAAACAAAGACAGTATTATCTGTAGTTAGTTAATTGAAGTGATTGTTTCTGGTCACCAGGTCATTCAAGATTTTAGAGCTAGGAGAGCTCTTCCTCTAATACCTAATTGTTCATAGATTGTATGAGAAAAACAAGCTTTTCTGCTTTTTCAACTCCTATTGCCTTCTTAGCTTTGAATGAACTAATCATTAAGCTAGTTGAATACATTGCAATGAAGAAAATATTCCCTTTACACCTGCAGAAGAGGCTACTACTATCGAAAGCTGTCTAACACTTCAAAAAACCCAAGCTCTGTATGCTTGGCCAATGACTTCAAACAGTTCAGTGGTTTGACTTTCTTCAGAACTTAGCAGCAAACGCGTATTGCTTATTTTTGCTATGTTGAAATTGTTTTAATAGATTATAATAATTTTAGGTCTTAACATAGGTTGTCATAATTTCAAATTTAATTTTAAATAGGCTTATTTTTTTAAAAGTGTGTTAAAGTAAAAGTCTGATTTAAATTTAAAAAATCTGATGTGATTTTCTTTTTTAAATCACCAGTTTTTATCTATCCATGTCAAACCTATTAATAAATGTTGGGCATTTTTTTACCAGACACTTCCACACTTGCTGCTTTACAGTCAAGAAAAAAAACAAACAAAAAACAATCCATTACTACAGAGATATCTTTATTTCTGTAGGCAGTCTTTTTAACCTTGTGATTCTGTAATTCGGTTTGCATACATATCAGTGTTGCTTAATGCTTTCCTGTAACTTAGGAAACCTTATATCAAACCATAAAAGCTTAGAAATTGCATTGAAAGGTACTAACAGGTATGCCTGTTATGTCAGCATTGAGTCTGATACCATCAAAATTGTAATTAAAAAAGGCCCATTGGCATAGCAACAGAGGAAGCAATCTGTGTGTGTAGGGAGAAGCTTACAGACCTCATCTCAATAGAGACAAGCCATAGAAAGACATAGAAATAAGCATACTGAATTAATCATGTCTTTTCATGGTGTTCTGTGTTTAATTACTCATGATTTTGTAGTGGTACATCAGAATGGTGGTTTGTAGGAACAGGGGTGAAATGGTAGCAGTTGAGTTCTGCCAAAAAAGTGGAGATGTAGATCTCTAAAGGAAATCAGTAAGATTAGTACCTATTGATATTCAAAATAGAAAAAATTTGTTTGGACTAGTGAGAGGAAAAGACTGTGAAAGAATGGGGCTGAAAGCCCTTTCTAAATTCAGGGAGAATGACTTCAGTTTTCCTTAATGGACTAACGTGACTTGAAGGCTGTATTTAAAAAAAAAAAAAAAAAAAAAAAAAAAAAAAAAAATCTTAATTTTGTCCTTTTACTAAAGGCAAATAAACCATGAGCTAGGTACCAATGCAGGACATGAATTCTGTTTAGTACCCTTTCCTGTTAAATCAAAATTGTTTCCCTAGTTCTGTGGTGAGAAGCATGCTTTCACCTGCCCTCCTCCTCTGAGGCCTGGTCTACACTACAAAGTTAAGTCAATGCAAGGTGGCTTATGTCAACCTAATTATGTCGCATCTACACTACAATGTTTCTCCCGCTAATGTAAGTCTCCTGCTACATCGACTTACCACCACCTCCACGAGAGACTTACGCTTAAGTCAACATAGTTAGATCACCGCAGTGGTCGTGAAGACACTGCGTTGCTTGCATCGACTTAAGTGGCCTCCAGAAGGCATCCCACAATGCCCCATTGTGACCACTCTGTTCACTGTTTTGAGCTCCGCTGCCCAGCGGCCAAGTGTGCAGAAACGAGCCCCCATCCCTTATAATGGCATACGCATTTTTTAAATTCCATGTACTGTTTGTTCGACATGGAGAGCTCACCTAGCAACTGCCGAGCATGCCAGCTACAAGCTCCAAATGTGAACCTGCTTGGAGTGTACAGGAGGTGGTGGATCTTCTGGTCTGTGGGGAGAAAAGGCTGTGCAGGCACAGTTCAGATCCAGCTGTAGAAATGTGGACATCTACGGGCAGATCGCTTGGGGAATGGGGGAGAAGGGCTACAAGAGGGATCTGCAGTAGTGCAGCATGAAAGCCAAGGTGCTGCAGCAGGCATACCAGAAGGCCAGGGAGGCAAGCAGTCGCTCTGGTATGGTACCGCAGACATGCTGCTGTTACAAGGAGTAACATGCTATCCTCTGCGGTGACCCCACCACCACTCCCAAGAACTCTGCGGATACATCGAAGGAGTCAGAATCACGGGCTACCACAGTCAAACCTGAGGACACAAATGCAGGACAGGCGACCGGGGATCCAGTGTCATGGCAAGCCAGGAGCTGTTTTTAACCCTGGAGCAGTCCAGCTAGTTGCAGCACTTCAGCATGGGCGAGCGTGATGCCGGGGACTGAACCTCTGGTAAGTACGTGGTTTTGCATTGATCTTGCGGGGACACACCTTCTCATTTACTAGTTTTTATTTATTACAAGAGGTGGTGAAATAGCCACTCTACCTCCGCTGGTTCTCATTGCCCGGCTCAGTTAGGCAGAGGTGGCCCTGCGAAATATTTTGTTTGAGCACCATGATGTCTCGTGAATTCTCCATAGAGATCTTAAGGAGACTTTCCTGGAGGTACTCAGCAATCCGTTGCCAAAGGTTCTGGGGAGGGCAGCCTTATTTCTGCCACCGCGATAGGACATTTTCCCATGCCACTCAGCAATTAATTCAGCAGGCATCATTGCAGCACACAGGCCAGCAGCATACAGACCTGGTCTCTAACTGGACACGTGCAGCAGCTGTTCCCTTTCTGACTCCATTACCCTCAGGAGTGAGATCAGCTAAAGTTACGGCTGCCTGTGGGGAATGGTGCCAGTAAATCAGTTCAGTTGCCTGAACCTCAAACACTAGTGCTTGCGTGGCTGCTTCCCCCTCCACCCCCTCACCCCCGGCTTGTGCCAGCTTACCCCCTCCCCCCCATGGGTCATATTCACCATGGCTGAGATAGCCAACACAGTCTATGAATACCTGATTGAAGTGAAAATGTACTGCTTTAAACTTGCATGGATTAGGGAGTGATTTCAATATAGCAAGTCTTCCATATACCTTGACTATGCACTCACAATGGCACCTCTGTGCATTCTCTTTTGCAGCTGCAAATGTGGCCTTCCCCTCTCCTTCCACAGCAGCAGTGTCTGAGCCAGATAAGGAGAAGAAAGAAGAGAACTCGGGATGACAAGTCTCTGGAGCAGCGGACACTGAGCAGAGGGTGTGGAGGATCACTCTCTTGGATGAAATGGACAGGGACATTGAGGACAGAAGGAAAGCTCAGGAGAAGGAGTGTGATGTGCAGCGGGAGATGATGGTGCTTCTGAAGAACAAACAGACATGCTGAGGAGTCTGGTTAACCTTCAGGCGCAACACATTCAAGCTCACCTCCCTCTGTAGCCCGTCAAACTACATTCCAGCACCATCCTATTCTCCTCCTCCCCCCCCCCCCACACACACACATTCCATGCCGTGTCGGGGGCTGGTACCCTATCCCAACCAGGCATAGGCAAGGTGTGTATGTGTTTGTAAAAGAAAATGAACTTGGAAGGGGAAAGAACATTCAGTCCCCTGTATTTGTAAAGTTTTTCTGTTGTACATATATTTGTTTGCATATATTTGAACTAAAAGTCCATTTATGGAAATTGAATTCATCTTTATTCAAAGCACAGGGAGAAAGGGTGTGTGTGTGTGTGTGTGTGTGTGATATTCTGAGTCAATAGCAATAGGTGCATTTGCAAGGTTATATTACTACCCACACAGCACTCACAGCAAGGTTCAGACCAGCGTGCTAAAAACACATTGGCAGGCACAACATAGAAAATCAACCGTGGCTTATTATTAAAAGCCTCCCTGAACCATATAGCTCCCCTGTTGAGCTCTTCTTATAGCCCTGGTATCTGGCTGCTCAAAATCGGCGGCCAGCCAATCTACCTCCTCCCTCCATGCCAGCGGAAACTTCTCCCCCTTTGCTTCCCAGATATTATGAAGTGCACAGCAGGCAGCCATAACTATGGGGAGATATATATTTTTACTGAGATCTAATTTGGTGAATAGATCGTGCCAGGGCCTTTTCAAATGGCCAAAGGCACATTCAACAGTCACTCTGCACCTGCTGAGCCTGATGTTGAAGCGCTCCTTACTGCTGTCGAGGTGTCTGGCTTCATGAGCCATGGGAGTAAGGGGTAGGCTGGGTCTCCCAGGATCATTATTGGCATTTCAACATTTCCAATGGTGATTTTTGTGGTCCAGAAAGAAAGTCCCTGCTTGTAGCTTTCTGAACATGTTCTTAAAGATGTGTGTCATGCACCTTCCTGGACCATCCTGCGTTTGTCTGTAAAACGTCCCCGGTGTTCCACCAATGCTTTCAACACTATAGAAAAGTAGCCCTTTCTGTTGATGTACTCTGTGGCAAGATGGTCTGGTGCCAAGACAGGGATATGCACCCTACCGCAGTTGGGAACCTCATCGCAGCAAAACGATCCACTATGACTTGAACATTGCCCAGAGTCACAGTCCTCCTTAGTAGAAGGCAATTAGTGGCTCTGCATACTTGGGTCACAGCAACCCCCATGGTGGATTTCCCAATGCCAAATTGATTGTCAACTGATTGATAACAGTCTGGCGTCACAAGCTTCCACAGAGCAATCACCACTCGCTTCTCCACTATCAGGGCAGCCCTCGTTTTGGTGCCGCTGCGCTTGACAGCTGAGGCAAGTTCTGCACACAGCTCCAGGAAAGTGGCCTTGCACATCTGAAAGTTCTGCAGCCACTGCTCCTTATTCCATACATGCTTCACAATGCGATCCCACCAGTCAATGCTTGTTTCTCAGGATCAGAGCCAGTGCTCCACCGTGTTCAGCTGCTCCGCAATTGCCAACCAGGAATTGTTTCTTTCCATGGCTTCCAGCAAGGCTATTTGAAAGGAATTGTCATCTTCTGCATAGCAGCTCTGGAAATGCTGCAGGATCAGGCAGGTGCATTGTGTTCTCCGTGATCACCACAGTAGTGTAGAGCTGTGCAGGATCCATGCCTAGAGATGGCAGATGTGCAGGTTTGGTCGGCTTCTGAAAAAAGGCATGAAATATTATGGGATGTAGATAAACTTAGGGGAGGGGACAGGCTGCATCATGGGTCATTCACCCCATGTTCCCAGTCACCCCTGCATGAATTTTCTGCCCCCATGAGGCATTGCAAACACTTCCCAAAACATCCTGCGCTAGATGGTGGTGAGTTGCACAGTGGGATATCTTCCCACAGTGCACTGCTCTCTGCATCGATGCAGGCACTGCTAATGAGAACGCACACCGCCGACACAAGGAGTGTAGTGTGGACATGCACAACCGACTGAATTACTGCGGCAGCTGTATGCTGACATAACTTAAGTCGACTTAACTTTGTAGTGTAGGCATACCCTTAGTGGGAGACTCTATGTCCTACTTTCTACTTTTCCATTGTGCCTGAACACTCTTTTCTCATCTGGATCAGAGTAATGTCCATCCACTTGAACAATCTATCCTAAAATGTAGATCGTTATTGAAATCCAGAAATCTTCACTTAAAAATGTTGGTTGTGGAACCTTTGTGTGGGGGCAGTGCTGCTCTTTCAGACGTGCACAGTTTAGTTTTTACCCAGGAGCAGATTAAGGCAATCAAAGACCCTAGACACATCTGCCCCATGCCATGCCCTGCCCCCATTAGGAATAACAGTGGCAGAATTCCCCTTCCCTGCTTTTCCAAGAGGCTGGGGCAGCAGCATGGGGATCCCTTCTTCCCCCTGGGAATAGTAGTAGGGGATCAAGGCCACCCTTTGCCCCTCAGATAGAGGTGGCAGCAGGGGAACCTCCCTGGGTCTACTGGAGACAAAGATAAGACCTAATGTAAGGGGCAGATCTGCCTACTATGGGGTCCTTACACCTTGCTCTTTAGTATCTGTATTAGCTGCTATCAGACAGGATATTGGACTACATGGACCTTTGGTCTGATCCATAGGGGTATCCTATGTTCCAAATAGTAATGCAAGTAGGAGAAAAGTCATGTAGCATTATGTAGTGGTTTATAACATTGTCATGTTTACACTTGTGACACTAGGATAAAATCACCAAATTAGTTTTCAGTTTTGACTTAAGCAGGTATTTTTTACCTCTTGTAAAAGGACCGATTAGTGTATCTATCTCATACCCTTACTTGTGTCCTTAATGGTGGCTTTTATGAAGAAAAGTTCAGCATTAAGCCAAAGCTGACAGCTTCCAGATTAATGCATATGAAAATGTTTGTTTTGAGTTCTGTCTACTCAAACTTTGTCATTATAGCAAGTCAGGTTAATTCTTAGAGTAGTGACATAGATGGCCTTAATGGCTCCCAGTCTACTTCCCACTATCTCTGGGAACCTGGGAGGGGGGGACCATGAGATGGGTGAGTTCAGGATCCTGACAAAAGGAAGAAAGGAGAGCAGCAGAATATGGACCCTGGACTTCAGAAAAGCAGACTGACTCCCTCAGGGAACTGATGGGCAGGATCCCCTGGGAGAATAATATGAGGGGGAAAGGAGTCATACAATATCAGGGTTGGAAGGGACCTCAGGAGATCTAGTCCAACCCCCTGCTCAAAGCAGGACCAATCCCCAGACAGACTTTTGCCCCAGATCCCTAAATGGCCCCCTCAAGGATTAAACTCACAACCCTGGGTTTAGCAGGCCAGTGCTCAAACCACTGAGTGATAGATATGCTGGAGGATAGGGATAGGATACAGAGGGACCTAGACAAATTAGAGGATTGGGCCAAAAGAAATCTGATGAGGTTCAACAAGGACAAGTGCAGAGACCTGCACTTAGGATGGAAGAATCCCACGCACTGCTACAGACTAGGGACCGAGTTCTACAGCAGTTCTGCAGAAAAGGACCTAGGGGTTACAGTGAATGAGAAGCTGGATATGAGTCAACAGTGTGCCCTTGTGGCCAAGAAGGCTAACGGCATTTTGGGCTGTATAAGTAGGAGCATTGCCAGCAGATCGAGGGAGACATGATCATTCCCCTCTATTTGACATTGGTAAGGCCTCATCTGGAGTACTATGTCCAGTTTTGGGCCCCCCCACTACAAGAAGGATATGGAAAAATTGGAAAGAGTTCAGCTGAGGGCAACAAAAATGATTAGGGGGCTGGAGCACATGATTTATGAGGAGAGGCTGAGGGAACTGGGATTATTTAGTTTGCAGAAGAGAAGAATGAGGGAGGATTTGATAGCTGCTTTCAACTAACTGAACGGGGGTTACAAAGAGGATGGATCTAGGCTGTTCTCAATGGTAGCAGATGACAGAACAAGAAGTAATGGTCTCAAGTTGCAGTGCGGGCAGTTTAGGTTGGATATTAGGAAAAACTTTTTCACTAGGAGGGTGGTGTAGCACTGGAATGGGTTACCTAGGGAGGTGGTGGAATCTCCTTTCTTAGAGGTTTTTAAGGTCAGGCCTGACAAAGCCCTGGCTGGAATGATTTAGTTGGGGATTGGCCCTGCTTTGAGGAGGGGGTTGGACTAGATGACCTCCTGAGGTCCCTTCCAACCCTGATATTCTATGACAGGGATCGGCAACTTTCAGCCTGCGGCACGCCAGGGTAAGCCCCCTGGTGGGCCGGGCCGGTTTGTTTACCTACCGCGTCCGCAGGTTAGGCCGATTGCGGCTCCCACTTGCTGCGTTTGGCCGTTCCAGGTCAATGGGGGCTGCAAGAAGCCGCGGCCAGCACATTCCTCAGCCTGCTTCCCGCAGCCCCCATTGGCCTGGAATGGCGAACCGCGGCCAGTG
>NW_020664471.1:11024816-11057107 GCF_002925995.2 Terrapene triunguis
GAACCATGGCCAGTGGGAGCTGCGATTGGCCGAACCTGTGGAGGCGGCAGGTAAACAAACCGACCCGGCCCACCAGGGGGCTTACCCTGGCGGGCCACATGCAAAAGGTTGCCAATCCCTGTTATATGATCTCTGGCTACGTGCTTAAGTTTTTAATAACCTGGTTTGGAAAAAAAAAAAAAATTGCTTCTAAATAAAAAATGTGTACCAACTTCCCCTGACACACCCCTTTCCAGGATATCAAAGAGCTTGTCCTCATTTATAGTCTAGTGGCCTAAATTTATGAAGAGTAATAGTTGAGTCAAGAAATAGAAATGAAGGTTAAGATGTATTCCTCAAAGTGGCTCATTGATTTTGTTCAGTAGGTTCAATATAACACTTTGGCTTTATAGGAACAGTCTGGATAGAACACTTTGTACAGCACAAAAATGTCTGCATTGAAATCTTCAAATATAAAAACTAGGGCTGTCAATAGATAAAAAAAATTAATCACGATTAATTGCACAATTAATTATGCTGTTAAACGATAGAATACCATTTATTTAAATATTTTTGGATGTTTTCTACATTTTCAATTACATTGATTTCAATTACAACACAGAATACAAAGTGTACAGTGCTCACTTTGTATTTATTTTTGATTACAAATATTTGCACTGTAAAAAAACAAAATAAATTGTAATTTTCAGTTCACCTAATACAAATACTGTAGTGCAATCTCTTTATCATGGAAGTTGAATTTACAAATGTAGAATTATGTACAAAAAGCCCTGCACGCCTCATCCCTCTCAGATTTTGGAAGGCATTTCAGATTCTTAAACCTTTGCATTTTGTCAAATTTTAAGAACACTTTCACTGCAAACTAACATGTGCTGGGACATCATCCGAGACTGCTATAACATGAAATATATAGCAGAATGCGGGTAAAACAGAGCAGGACACATACAATTCTCTCCCCAGGAGCTCAGTCACCAATTTAATTAACGCATTATTATTTTTTTACGAGCGTCTTCAGCATGAAGCATGTCCTCTGGAATTGTGGCCGAAGCATGTGAGACATATGAATCTGTAACTCATCTGGCACATAAATATCTTGTGACGCCAGCTACAATAGTGCCATGCGAATGCCTATTCTCACTTTCAGGTGATGTAACTAAAAAGTGGGCAGGATTATCTCCCATAAATGTAAACAAACGTGTTTCTCTTAGCGATTGGTTGAACAGGAAGTAGGACTGAGTGGAGTTGTAGGCTCTAAAGTTTGACATCGTTTTGTTTTTGAGTGCAGTTATGTAACAAAAAACCCTATATTTGTAAGTTGCACTTTCATGATAAAGAGACTGCACTATACTACTTGTATGAGGTGAATTGAAAAATACTATTTCTTTTGTTTACCATTTTTACAGTGCAAATATTTGTAATATAAAGTGAGCACTACAACACAGAATACAAAGTGTATAATTGAAATTGATATATTTGAAAATGTGGAAGAACATCTAAAAATATTTAATAAATTTCAATTGGTGTTCTATTGTTTAACAGTGCGATTAATCATGATTACTTTTTTCGAGTCAATCACGTGTGTTAACTGTGATTAATCGACAGCCCTAATAAAAACTTATATTCCTTGGGTTTCCCAGCAGATCTTGCTCTAGAAGCTAAGCTTTATTTAAGAAAGTATTTTTAATACTGCTAGCTGCAAAGATACCTATTAATATGTAATTCAAACTATTATAGTCTGTTGCGAGCCTACAAAGCAATAGCAGTAATACAGTGAAAGTTCTGTTCCTTCCTCCTCCCACATGCCTCCTAAAGCAGTATTAATGTTGAAGCCTAGTCACTGTCCACATGTTGATATGATTTAACAAGAATCTAGGACAGCTGCATTATGTTTCAATATCGGGTCCCTATAAGTAGCTCAACTCTCTCCTCCTACGTAATATAAATAAAATGTTACATAGCTCAAACATGTTAGAGCAAAGAATTATACCTAATAGATTATTAATGTGACCAATGAATAGGTCAGGGTACAGGGAGGAAAAATAGTTGTTGTTGTTTTTTCATTGCAAATGCAAGAATATACAAAATACGTAAAGATGCCAATGGAGTGACAAATACTACAGTAAAAACTATTCTCAAAAGAAACTGATAGATACTATATTACCTTGTATAGTGGAAAAATATAACAGTACTCCGTCACTTGTCATAAGATGGCAGAACCTCTGCTGGCTTTACAGCCCATTAAGAATATTTTACATATTTTTACAAAATTTCAAAAATGGGGAAAAAAAAGAGGGAGCTGCTTTTTGGAATTTCATTTTCTTGTTCCCAGATATTGTGCTGATAAAAGAGGATGGAAAATGCTTGCTGGTTTTCTAACTGTCTTGTATGAGTACATTTTTAATTGTTCACACTTTAAATGAAGACTAGTGTGACAATAATAAACTTGTCAGTGGGCATGCTAACTTTACACAGTTGAAGTGTCAGTCAGACTAATTATTTATATGTGAATGCAGTTAAGCTATTATGAAATTAAATCTTGGAAGAAACAGCACTTTTGCAGATTAAGGTTCAGTAAAAGCTTTGAAACACGGATAGTAATTTGGGAAAGTAAATAATGTTGGTTGAGTAATTAAAATACAAAGGTGAAGTTAGTAATTATCTTCCAGTTGCTATACATCTTAATTGAACTGAGAAGGATTTTCCAAAAAGGGGATTGTGTCCTTGTTTTGCTGCTTTGTTTTGTAAAGAAGGCTTAAATTTTGTTTTGTGTTCAAAGTGGCTTTTTTCTGCTTATTAGAAATATTAGGAATGGCAAATCTTGTCTTCCCTAATTTTGCTGGAGGACTTCTTTTGTGTTTTTGTGGGAGTAAGGGTTGATCTCAGGTGTCTTGTGAGCTTTCTCACCTTTATTGCAGCGGGTGAATCATAGGATTGGAAGGGACCATGAGAGGTCATCTAGTCCAGTCCCTTGCACTCATGGCAGGACTAAGTATTATCTAGACCATCCCTGATAGGTGTTTGTCTAACCTGCTCTTAAAAATATCCAATGATGGAAATTCCACAATCTCCCTGGGCAATTTATTTTTGTTCATAACCACCCTGACAGGAAGTTTTTCCTGACCTAAACTGCTCTTGCTGCAATTTAAGCTCATTGCTGATTGTCAGAGGTTAATGAGAACAATTTTTCTCCCTCCCCTTTGTAAAAACCTTTTATGTAGTTTGGACTTAAAAATCTCACTTACTTAGCCTGATTTTATGTAACGTCATAATTTCACTAGTTCTTCTGCCACCAAAAGTGTGTTGGTATTGGGTGCAACTAAACAAAAAGGGCCTTCTGCACTTCCATTTTTGCAGTTCAGTAAAGCTTTCCATTATGTTCTTCCAATCACAAAGGCTTGCCTATTTGCAATAATTCTTCTTTTGATCTTTTATGTAGGTTAAATTTGGTTGAGGCCTTTGTGGTAGACACAGAACTACGACAGTGCCTTCAAGAAGAGCTTCTACGTCGTTTTCCAGATCTCAACCGGCTAGCCAAGAAATTTCAAAGACAAGTAGCAACCCTGCAGGACTGTTACCGAATGTATCAAGCTATTAACCAACTGCCTAATGTTGTACAGGCACTGGAAAAACATGAAGGTAACATGCCTCCCACTCTATTTTAAATTTTTTATGTCTTGTGACATATTGATATTGGCAAGAAGTAGAGAATGGATTTCAAAAGATGACTATGGTAGCCTGTTTTGATGAAGGGAGCAAAACTGAAAGGGAACTTGAAGTGTGTTGTTGTTCTAGAAGATCAGAGATACTTTTCAGATGAATTTAGCAAGTGAATAGAAAATAAAATGTCTCAAATCATGTAGTATCCCTTTTGCAAAAATGCTTTATAGCTGATAGGTAACCAAGATGGAAAGTTCAATCCTGTCTGCTAGGAAGAAATATCCCATAAGCCAGTCTGTCTTTAGAATTCTCTCTCGAAATATAAAAATAAATAAAAGAATGTACCATATATACTCGTTCATAAGCCGAATACTTTTGGTAAAAAAGTGAAGCATCTACACCAAAATGTGATGATTTTAAACTCTATGGAATTATTGAATTGAATATCTAATATATTGTTGTTTTGTTTACCTGGTGCGTCCGCAGGCATGGAGCCCCTCAGCTCCCTGTGGCTGCGGTTTGCCGTTCCCAGTCAATGGGAGCTGCGGGAAGTAGCCCACAAATTTGCAGAGGGACAATAGGGTTGATGTCTGTTATTTCTCACATCTATCTATCTATCTATCTATCTATCTATCTAATTAATTAATTTTAAAACACTTTTGCTGTTAACAAACATGTTATCTCTGGAGACACAAATCTAGTTTGAGAACTGCAAAACTAAGCATCCCTGGTGGTATCTGCTAGACTAAGCACTGAATGCCATTGGGTAGATAGAAAGATATTTAAGCTAAATAATCTATACAGAAGCCCCTGGAACCCTGTAAGATTGGGGTCTCTAATCCATGAACTATTGGAACTCATTTACAAAACTTTTCTTAAACATTACATGAATATATTGTCTCATGCTATAGAATTAGAATTTATAATCCCTATTCCATGATGAGATATCTTTGAGCTATAATGTATCTTAATTAAAACTATCTTTAGATAGGTTTTTTCCTCAAAAAGCATTTTATCAAAAAAATCCGATTTAAATAAAAAAAATTCATTTTTTTAAAATCATTGCTTTGTATCCACCCTGTTTGAAAGTAATACTGTAGTTAATTTATTGTTGACTTTTTTGAAGGAAATATGTTAGTTGTAGAATGCAGTAACTCTTTAATAGTCTGGGTTTAAATCCAAAAATAAGCTTCCCAGGAACTGAAAATGTTAGTGGAATAACTGGCCACACTTATTTTTTGCTTTCTGTTAAAAATTAGTGAGGTAGGCACTCTGATTTTTATTAGAATGGAATCTTGTATTACTTCAGGCAGAAAATGTGGCTGCTATAGGGCATAATGAATAAGAGAAAAATGAAATTGGGTATTTCTATCTGATTTTAGCTGAAGGTGTTCAGTACTCCTAAACAAAAATTGGTTTCTCTTTCTTGATAAATTGTAGTACTGTGTGAAAAGGGAAGGAGAATACCATAAAAGAAGGTATATTGTCACAATTATGTGGAAAACGGGCTTCCAGATATGAGCCTAGCATGCAGTGTAAAATGTAATCCATTGTAAACCTCTGTAGAAGCGTAGAAAATCCATATTGTTACTACAAATTAAATTTTGATTATAAAAACCACCATATTAAGTCGCTGCCTGATCACATTGAAAGCAGATATTTTTTCCCTTCGGAAAGTGAATATATTTACATAGCCAAAAAGGTAGGTTTTGGCTCAGAATCTCACCAAAAATGTCCTTGTTACAGAACAAGGCTTTACAAAATGGTGGTAGTCCTTGTAATGTGTATATTTATGCATACTATAGAGGTGAAAGAGGTGTTTTGTTTTTCAGAAATGCTGAACACCAAGTAATTTTATCCCCCAAATTACTAAAAATCTGTAGTCTGGAAAAAGGAGAAATAGTAGGCCAAATCTTAATTGCCTCTATTGATGCCAGTTAAGGTTTGTGGCCCCGACTATTTTAATCTCATGGGGTTCTTACCATGCCTTATGGGACACCATGACTAAGACAAGTAAAATGCTCAAAATTATTAACTGAGTATTTTAATAAAGAAAAGAATAAAATCAAAACACAAGCAAGCGGTAAACAGTGGTTCCAGAAGAGTTACAATCTCTCCTGTATGTTTCTCTGTAGAGAACTTTCAACAGAGATTACATCTTTGAGTGGGTCTGCCCTGGTGGGGACATCCTTCTCTAGGTAAATTAAGACCACAGTATATTATTCCACAAATCAGTTGTGAGTCCTATCTTAGTTTATCTTAGAACACAGTTGACAGAAAGCAGTGTCTCCTAGGAGTTCCTTTAATTGGCTTACATCACACGATCCATTGTCTACAGCCAAGCCCGAAGATACAACCGAATTTGCTCCAACCCCTCAGACAAAGACAAACACCTACAAGATCTTTATCAAGCATTCGTAAAACTACAATACCCACCTGGGGAAGTGAGGAAACAGATTGACAGAGCAAGACGGGTACCCAGAAATCACCTACTACAGGACAGGCCCAACAAGGACAATAACAGAACACCACTGGCCATCACATACAGCCCCCAGCTAAAACCTCTCCAGCGCATTATCCACGATCTACAACCTATCCTGGAAAATGATCCCTCACTCTCGCAGACATTGGGAGGCAGGCCAGTCCTCGCTTACAGACAACCCCCCAACCTGAAGCAAATACTCACCAGCAACTACACACCACACCACAGAAACACCAACCCAGGAACCAATCCCTGTAGCAAACCTCGTTGCCTACTCTGTCCCCATATCTACTCTGGTGACACCATCAGAGGACCCAACCACATCAGCCACACCATCAAGGGCTCATTCACCTGCACATCCACTAATGTTATATATGCCATCATGTGCCAGCAATGCCACTCTGCCATGTACATTGGCCAAACCGGACAGTCCCTCCGCAAAAGAATAAATGGACACAAATCGGACATCAGGAATAGTAACATACATAAGCCAGTAAGTGAACACTTCAATCTCCCTGGTCATTCTATTACAGATTTAAAAGTCACTATCATTGAACAAAAAAACTTCAGAAACAGACTTCAAAGAGAAACAGCAGAACTAAATTCATTTGCAAATTTAACACCATTAATCTGGGCTTGAATAGGGACTGGGAGTGGCTGGCTCATTACAGAAGCAGTTTTTCCTCTCCTGGAATTGACACCTCCTCATCCATTATTGGGAGTGGACTACATCCACCCTGACTGAATTGGCCCGGTTAACACTGGTTCTCCACTTGCGAAGTAACTCCCTGCTCTCCATGTGTCAGTATATAATGCCTGCATCTGTAACTTTCACTCTATGCATCCGAAGAAGTGAGGTTTTTACCCACGAAAGTTTATGCCCAAATAAATCTGTTAGTCTTTAAGGTGCCACCAGACTCCTTGTTTTTGTAGATACAGACTAACACGGCTACCCCCGATACTTTAATTGGCTTGAATATCTCATTTAATAAAATAAGCAACCAAAAACAAGCATCTGAGCTATTATTCTCCAAGTAATGTGTATGAAAGTAACTGCTTTTACCAAATTTTAGGAGATACACCTCCACCTCGATCTAACGCTGTCCTCGGGAGCCAAAAAATCTTACCGCGTTATAGGTGAAACTGCGTTATATTGAACTTGCTTTGATCCGCCGGAGTGCGTAGCCCCGCCCCCCTGTAGCACTGCTTTACCACGTTATATCTGAATTCGTGTTATATCGGGTCGTGCTATATCAGGGTAGAGGTGTACTTAAACAAGTTTGTAATAACATAACATTACCATAATAAATGATACATTTTAGTAATAAAATCATTTTTGGTCAAAATTTAGGCTTCTTATCCCCCACAATACACACACAGATCAAATTGGGGGGAAAAAATAGTGCATGATCTCTTCTACAAGGTCTGTCCACGACCCAAGTACTGCCAAAACTAGATACTGGATTTGTGGTCTCGGCCCCCTCTGGCAAAGATCTTTGTTTCAGTTAAAGCGTGTGTGTATTAATATGAACAAGTACTGCTTGTTAACTTGTTTTTAAATAACATTAAGCAAATTTAACTCTAACTTCTCGTCAGTTTAGACTGTATTTAGTTTACACCCCGTAACCAGATTTTTCCTCTAAATTAGAGGCGCTGTACTTCCAAATCCATGTTTATTTTGTATTCACTTGCAAGATACTGTAGTAAAATATACTCACAATGTACTATGCAATAACTAAAAATGGAACTAAATATTGTTCAGCACTATCCAGCCTAAAACTGTTGCCCTGGCTGAATTTACCCATGATGGTGCCACATCTTCCAGATTCTTCAGGCACTTACTCCTTATTCTGAGGATTTATTCCCACCTCTGGATGTAGCCTCAAAGTCGATGTTGACCTTACTGAGCAGCCTGCACTTGCCCTTTCTCCCTGGGATGGAGTCTGCCTTTGCCCAGACTATTAGTCAGATGTAGCTTTCATCCACTTTGAATACTGTAGTTTTGTGCATTTTGTCAGTTTTATTTTTGTTTTTCACTATTGGCTTTTTCTTTGAATCAACAGTATTACTCTGATGTGATTACAGGTGAAAATCCATACATATGAAATGAATTGAGGAGCAAATTGTATGGCAAACTCCCATATCTACTGTACACATAATTTGATTGTGCAAAAAGTTTCTGATTGTTTTATATGAGAGTGACAGCCATAGGATATTTCATTTATTTACAGCATAGCTAAATAATCATTTGTAGTAGGTGAAATTGTTTTAATTTTTCTCACTACTCGGCTGCCCTTGCTGAAAAATATTGGTATGGGCCTAATGATTGCGGATAGGTGCAATTCTGTTATGATGTTGTAATTCAGTCTTGATCTGATTATTTTCCTATCCGTTTGTTTATTGAGACCGGAAGAGCTTTTAACTCATTGCGAGATGGAATGTCAAAATGGTTTCTGGTAAGTTTGAGAATCTGACACATTTCAGGACTTTGTTGCCTGATTAATGGTTCTTGGGAAGTAGATCAACCATACCATTAAGCTGGCATCAGTGACTACCTTTCCTTGGAAGATGTAAAGCATTTCTTTATATTGCTGGTCTTACTTTTATGAATTATGTAAGTTATTAGTATAGATGCTGTTTCTAGCAGCAAAAATTTAAATTTCATAACATTTCAAGATTTGAGATGTAAAGTGCTCTTACCTTTCAACTTTCTGTGTAGTAATGCAGTAATTTTAATTTTGAGTTAATAGGTATAATAAAACCTTTTGCTATAGTAAACTGAAAATTGTGGCAATCATGAAATTGTAGCTTAATTTAAAAGATGAGAGCAGAGGCAGGTGTTGCAATTGGTTAATTCCTTTCCTTTTCAGCTTTGGAGATGTTATAGGTCAATTCTTCTCTTCCTCTGTATGTGCACAGCTTGCTTACTTTAATAACAATGGGAATTACATGCAGAGAATTTGTTGATAGGGTGATAAAATGGATGGCCTTTGAAATGAAACTGTAAATGCAACAGTGAGACAAATGGAGTTCAATTTGGAGCTTCTTGATAAACCTTCTATCACTCATTCATTAACATGGTGCATTATGCATATAAAGAGTGTGCATATGAAAACTGGTTTTCTAACTTAGTGTTCGCTGTGTCTTAAGCCGTGTATCACCAGGCCTTAGATTTAAGTAACGAAACTAGAATGAAAATGAATTTTCATTTAAACTAATTTTAAAAGTATCTGTTTTGATATGATTCATATGCAAAAGAAATCCAGTATTTTCTTAATCTTAAA
Organism: Terrapene triunguis; assembly: GCF_002925995.2. NCBI lineage: Eukaryota > Metazoa > Chordata > Testudines > Emydidae > Terrapene > Terrapene triunguis. Next base: position 11,034,240 of record NW_020664471.1, read on the forward strand.
TTTGACTTTATTGTGAATTTATGTATTTTGCCTTTAGACTTTTGGAAAACATGCTCATCTAAATTTCATTTTTTAAGTTGTATCATTAAACTTTCTTCATTCTTTTAAAGAAGGTGAATTTTTACTGCTACTTAAATTAATTATGATAATTTATCAAGTATTCAGGTATATCTGAGATTATTGTACTGTATGTGCCCCTGCTCTGTTAATCAGTGCATGAAAAACTGATGAGTCCACTTTCAGAGAAGAGAAATTATTTGACTCTCTTTATCTAATCCCTGCCACCTCCTTAGTGCATCCTATTTTTCCAAATTAGTTCAGGTTTGTCTTCCAAGTTTTCTTTATTTTTTAAAAAAAGAAAAAAAGTCACAATTCATGTTCCTTCAGCTCTTGGAAATGAGAAACGTAATTACCTCCATATTAGTCATACTGTGGATGGACTGGAATTTGTGACTTGGCAATATCCCATAAATCCACAATTTCAAACTCCCCACCTAAAATAGTAGCACACTTCATACTTCCAATTTATTGGTGCATATATCTTTTCTCTGTGCTGCTGTGCTCCCTTGCATTGTTCTTCAAAGTTGTTTTGCAAAGACTAGTTAGATTTAAAATGACTGTCTTCCATTTCTGCAACTTCAGCAGTCTGCTGATGAAAGGATTTAATCTTTTACTGAGGAATAGAGATCGATCAATTTTTTTAATCAAAAGCCAAGCAAAAATAAGTCAAGAAGAGAAAAGGAGAACCAAAAAAATCAGCTTTCTCTCTGTCAGTTATGAAACTCTCTAAGATTGAAAGCAGAATAGCTTAATCTCTGAGCCCATTCTATTCTTGGCCTGCCAGTGTTAGTGATGGTACTTGATGTTGGTCTCAGTGCACAGATGGCTACAACTTATTTTGCTTAGCCCATTAAATAGCCTTCAGATGGAAATGACAGGTCACAATGTACTTGAGATAGAATGGAGTTCATGATTTAGGATTGAAAGGCTTTATAATGCTGATAGTGATCTCCTGAACTGTCTAGTCCCCTAGCTGGTGCATTTTTTTAGCCTTTGCTGGCCTGGGCTGGGGGAGTGTCTTTTTAAAAAAAAAAAAAAAAAAAGTGTTAAACACTACTTGGTACTTAGATTACACAGTGTGTAACTCCTTTTTTTTTTTTGGAAGTATTGAATGAAGTATAAGAAGCAAATATTTACTACTGCTTCAAAGACTTGTGCATTATTAAATAATACAATTTGTGAAAAAGGTTAGGATGACTTTCTAGCAGTTTGAAACCTAGACAATTTAAAATTTTGACATTTTAAGCAAAATACTGATGGTGAAGGTCTGCAGAGCTCATTAAGTTAACAGAAAATGGTGAGAACTTTGCTGATGTCCACCTTCCTGATTCAGCATGTGCTTTGTAATGCTAAAGTACAGCAGTCTTTTGGGGCCTGAGAATATTTTTGGAATAGTAACTTTTAAGAAAAGTTCCCCTGCAGGTTGAGGAGCCTGACTATCGTAGCTTTCCCTTTGCAAATCCTGCACTACCGAGCACTGGAGATGCATGGAGGCAGAACAAACGGGGATTGGAGGGCACCAAGACACTGCCTACTATCTCAGTTCATGCCACTATTATAGGCAGAAGTAGGTGCAGAGAATATGCTCCCGTTTTTTCTTACTGGAAGTGAGCTGCTGTTATTCTGCACTGTGCAGCAGTTTGGGGGAGGGAGGGGGAATTAAAAGGGAAACTTCAGTTTACCATCCCCACAGGCAAGTCTTGAAGATAATTTCTGTAGACAATTCCCAGGGGGGTCTCCAAGTCACGGATCAAATACAATTCAGTACACAAAATCAATAAATCCTTAGATGCACTCCATTATGCTAAAAGCTGTCCAACACCTAATGTAGGGTTACCATATTTCAACAATCAAAAAAGAGGACACGGGGTGCCGCCCTAGCCCCGCCCCCTCCCACTTCCCGCCCCCCTCAGAATCCCCCTACTCCCTATCTGTCCCCCCCCACCCTAACTGCCCTCAGGACCCCACCCCCTATCTATCTCCCTGCTCCCTGTCCCCTGACTGCCCCAACCACTCTCTACACCCCCTTCTCCTGACAGCCCCCCCCAGAACCCCCGACCAATCTAACCCCCCCGTTCCCTGTCCCTTGCCTGCCCCAACTGCTCTCTACATCCCCTTCTCCTGACAGCCCCCCCGAGAACCCCCGACCAATCTAACCCCCCCGTTCCCTGTCCCTTGCCTGCCCCTCCCCCCCACCAGGCCGAGGGAGAGCTGCGGGCTCCACGTGCAGCCAAACAAATAAGGCGCTGCTCTGCGGGGGAGGAGGGAGCGGGGGAGGGGGAGGGACTCTGGCTGCTAGAGGCCCCAGTGGCTGCGAGCGGCTTTCAATCAAGCACAGCCGTCCAATCAGCCACACCGCACTCTGCATGAGGGGAAGGGGGAAATCCTGGACATTTCCACGTTATTAGAAATCCCCCTGGACGGCCATTTAAAGCTAAAAAAGCCGGACATGTCCGGGGAAACCCGGACGGATGGTAACCCTAACCTAATGGGATCTGGAGTGTACAAACCAGAAGACACACACTGAGGAAGTGTATATGTTTCTTCCCCCCAGTATGGTTCCAAAGAAATCAGGAGATGGGAGAGTGGTGTTGGGTTTTATGGAAATGAAATAATTTACCTCTCCAGATACCTGAGGACAAAAAGATGGGTTGTGGTTCATGCCTAAAAAAATATCCAGATTCTAGAATTGAGAGGGCATCAAAACAGAGCTAGTAGCCCACTCTTTTCAAATGGATGGTGTTCCAGTCAAGTTTCAGATGTTGGCAACTGCAGTACTATTATAGGGGTTGGATGATTGTGGATAAAAATGTCCTAGACCTAGACCATTTAGGGCAGTAGTCCAGTTACTTCTCAGTGGTTAATATTGGTGAGGTGAGGCATGAGTATGAAAGTGAAATGGAGGGGAAGAGACTAGGGTTTCTTTGAATAGGTTGATAAGGAAATGGGAAGTTCTGGTAATAGCCAGTACATAGTACTATCTTTATCTGTTAATGCATTGAGGTTACTTGTGAACATGAAAGGTGTATATTATGTTCTAAAGAAAACCTCATAATTCTATACTTAATCAGCTGCTGCAGTGTTACAGCCTCTGATTCATTTTGAAGGATTCTATGATAATTCATAGTATTAATAATACTGATGTAACTTTAGCTGCTGTGATTAAATTATACCTCATGGTTGCAAAAATGTAAACATTTATTTACTGATATGAAGTGTTTGCAGTTGGCTATTGTATAGGCTCACAGTTGCAGCTCAGAAAATATGCTGGTTTCACAGAACTATAAATGTCTGCAAGTGCTAACAGTAAATCTGGAGTCTTATCTCTTTTTGTGTTTCATTGCTTGTGGATTATTTCATACGTTTAAAATTCTATGCATTTGTGTGAGATGTAGAATCTGCTCTTATGACTATTGTATTCAGCGTTAGAACATATATACAGGACATGCATATAGAAAAATAGATGTTATGTTTTACAATTCAGTTTTTTTAATGTTTAATAAATTGGCTTCCCATTTGAAATTAATATTAGCAGATGTAAAGATCTAATGCAGACTGGTGAAGAAGAGAGATTTTAACAGTATTTCCCAGCGATGCCCAAAGTCTGAGTTACAACTTGTAGTGTCAGAAGCTTCTTAACTTGTGGGATTTTATTTTTAATACAAACAATTCACATGGGGCAAAGATAATAGAATTTTTCAAATAATTTCAATTAATACATCTTAAAAATTGGTAACTCTAGAGGTTAAAATCTCAGCGAAAGCAGTTTTGAAATTTCTGCTTCCCCCAGCAACATTGGGTTGTATTCAGATGGCTGATGTTCACTTTGAGTGCTGCATAGTATAGGTAACAATGCAGTTGATTCACATTACTTTGGATATGAATAAAGTGCATGTAATAGCACCAAATGATTCTCTAGAGGAGAGGTTCTCAACCTGTTTACCATTGTGGGCCACATTTGGAGCTGTCTGTGTGGATGTGGCCCATGTAACACAATATATATAATACCTGTATGGCCCTGAGGATGTCGCCGCAGCTATTTGCTGATTGGGCCGCAAGCGGGCCATGGGTTGAGAACCACCGCTCTAGTGAGAGTGCAATGGTTAGTCTCCATCCTTGGAATGAGGTAGATAAGCTAAAAATAGGAAGAATTTCTGAAGTAAGTGCAGTCTGTGAAATAACTATTGTCACATCTTAGTGAAAACTGAAAACTCATTAGTTGTGTACTGGTGCTATTTTGCTTCAGGCTGGTAAGTTCAACTGAATATTTAGAGAAATAATGACTATCACATTTTTTTTCTTTGACAGGAGCACACCAGATGTTGTTACTGGCAGTATTTGTAATGCCTCTTAATGATCTCAACTCTGACTTCTCCAAGTTTCAGGAAATGATAGAAACAACTTTAGACATGAACAAGGTATGGGATAGTTTCTTTAAAGTATGAAGCATCTTGCTGACCTATACTGGTGTGGTTCACTCTTGTATTAAGATATTTAGTGTGTAATCTACACAAATATTTTATTGCTATAGAACACTTAAGTTGCTATAATTAAACAGGTATTAGAGTAGTCTATTGAGTATAAATATAAGTTATTTTTGAGTTTGGATTCTGATATCTGGGGAGCAGAATGACTTATGGGAATGCACAGGATAGTTTTACTTGGACAAACTGTTAGATTTAAATCTGAGTTACAAGGTAGTTACATAGGTGACTTGAAAAGGATGGAAAGCAGGCTTGGTGCCTAGGGTTAGCTTTCTGATATTGCCATAAAGCCAGTTAGATTCATAGATCCAGCCAGTCTCCCAAGGCCCTAGTGAGCAAAAGAGTGCATTCAGCCCTAGAGAGGATTGGAGTCTCTGTGTTACTCTGCCCTAGAAGTGGTTGAAAATTGTCAACATTTCAATAAATATTTTTCACAGTAATTTTTGCACCAGCTGTACTGTGCAGCCACCCATCTAGAAGATCTTGGAGCAGTCACTTTGGGCTCTGAAGGGAGTTCTGTCCAGTTGTCCTTAGCTCAGAGAGAATCATTGCAGTGCAAGACATTGACTGTTTTAAATTCAAAAGGGACGAGTAGGGCCCTACCAAATTCATTGTCCATTCTGATCAATTTCATGGCTATAGGATTTGAAAATTAGTCAAGTTCACATTTTCAGATGTTTACATCTGAAATTTCACAATGTTGTAACCCAGGGGAGGGAGGGTACTGACCCAAAAAGGGGGTTGTGGGGGAATTGCAAGGCTGTTGTAAGGGGGGGGTCACAGGCTTGCCACCCTCACTTCTGTGCTGCCATCAGCCAAGTTGCTTCCTGCAGCCGGAGGAAGCTCCCGGAGGTGGAGGTGAGTCTGATCCTCCTCGTGCTGCTGGGAGGACTTCAATTTGAGGACTTCAATAGCTCAGACATAGGTTAGGGGTTTATTATAGGAGTGGGTGGGTGAGATTCTGTGGCCTGCGTTGTGCGGGAGGTCAGACTAGACAATCATAATGGTCCCTTCTGACCTTAAAATCTATGAGTGTATGAGACACTCCACCTGGGTGTTGGTTACTTTCCTTGCCGTTGCCTCTGGGGAGCTAATATCTGGCTAATTCCCCAACTTACAGCATGCTTTAGTGACAGCCATACTACACAATTCTCATAACTTCATATGCATTAATGATATATGTATATCAATAGAGAAATGACTTTCAGCAGATCATAACCTTTCCCCTGATACCTTACAAGGCATGCTTTATATGTGAGATCAGGATTATATGAAAATGAGGAATATTGGGGTTACAGTATGCTTCCCCCAAGGTACAGAATGTCACAGGGCAGTCATATTTGAGGTCGCTACAGTCAAGCAGGGACTCTCAAACCAGGGCTTGGGAGTACCCTGCATCCACCAGCCCAGGCATAGTGCAGCCTCCCATAGTGACTTGGGCCACATAAGCTTTATGCCGTTGGTCGAGCCTGGGCTCAGAGCTGCTACACGTTTCAGGGACCCCAAAGTCTAAGAAGTCCCATTCCATGACAGGACAAGATCGGCTGAAGTGTCCTGGCCTCCCACAGTGAAAGCATAAAAGTGGGCCACTAATAGGGTCTTGCTGATCCCTTCTCTTTGGGGTTTCTGGGGTGCAGCTCTGGGACGGGACGGCAGGCACCCATTGTGACCAGTGCTGGATCCAGAGGGACTTCCCTCCTGGTCGGTTCGGGTCTCTTGGGTGCCTCCTTTGGCAACCGGGCAGAGTTCTTTGCACCCTGGGCCTGCCCATGATCAAACCTCAGCGGGGCATATTTGCCAGGCCAGGCAGCGAGCAAATAGTCCTCTGTAATCTGGACTGCAGCGGCAAGCAAGTAGGGTCTATGCTGCCGAGCCCATGTTTGAGTTGATATTGGCAATATGTCTAGGTACTGCTCTAAGACTATCGCGTCTATGATCTCTGCAGTTGTGTGGACCTCAGGGCATAGCTATTGGGTAGCCCAGTTTTTAAGGCATTGGACTGCGGCCCAGGGGCGAGGCCCTGAGGCAAAAAGCTCCAAGCAGTAAGTTTCTGGGGATACTCCAAGACAGTCGAGTATGGCAGCCTTCACTGTCCGATAATCTCTCACCGCTTTGTCATCCAGGGCCTGGTAAGCCACCTGAGCTTCCCTGAACAGGAATGGGGCCAGGTGTCTTTATCCCAAGCAGCGGTTGGGGCTACCCGCTCAAAGGTGACTAAGTAGGCCTCAGATCATGATGTGGCCCCAGCTTGGCCAGTGGTCTCCCCGGCCCAGGGTTCAGTTGGTTTGAGGAGGCTGCTGAGCTAGTTAGTCGCTGCAACAATGCCTCCTGGAATTCCTGCTCCTGCTGCTGTTGCTGCGCACCCTGCTAAGCTTGATGCTGCGCTTCAACTAGTGCCCTCTGGGTTGCAGTAGAGCTGTGCTGCTGCTGGGCCAGCAGCCTTACCAACTCCTCCATTGTCCCCTTGTTTCAGGGGTCGGCCCCAAAATCCGCACTTCTGGTACCAGTGTAGCAGGGTACACTCACCTCTCATGAGCGCCCCCTAGTCCGAGTGTGTGTACCTGCGCACACGCGCGCTCTCTCTCTCTCAGATGGGCTCCCTCCCTGGAGACAATGTCTTCGCCCTCTTGGGCTTCTGGTTACAGCACTTCCCCCTGGGCCTGCCCACTACTCCAGGCCCCAAGGCAGGGACCCCATAGATCTCTGCTGTGTCCCTTTAACTATGTCACATGGCTTCTCTAATTCCCTGGGCTACTTCCTCGCAGGCCCACACTGTCTTCACCCTTACCTCAGGGCCTTGTCCTGATGAAGTCCCAGCAACCAGCTCCGGGCTCCTTCTCACTCTCCCCGGCTTCTGGCAGCGCTGCCCTATCCGGAGTTCTGCAGCTCTGTCAGCCAGCCACACACCAGCCAGGCTCCTGCAGCTCCAGCACGGAACTGAACTGCCTCTGGCCCTGCAGCTCTTCTTATACTAAGCTGCTTGGCCCCGATTGTCTGTGTCCCACACAGCCACTCTACAAAGCTTGGAGGACCCTCTCCACTGCCTTTTTTGGGGCAGGGTGTAGCAGGGCCATGAGTCCTCCAGCACGGGGCCTCAGAGGGTCTGGTATATACCCCATCACAGGTAGGCTGTCTAACAGAGTAACAAATTCCCTGTTGACATATTGCTGCATCCTCCCTTATCTTATTGCATGTCATGAAAACAAGATACGAGCACTTAAGTAGCTATGCAGATTGGAGTTCATGCACACTTTCTGTAGAAAATCCTTGCTACATTCTGATTTGTCTGTACGTGAGTATTTATTTGAAATAATGGAGAAATCAAGCTCTTGAGTTGAAATGTTTACAAGCCTGGAGTAAGTATGAGAACTGGAATTCTTAAGTTGTATAAATGCAATTCTTTGTTTAAAAAGTGGGCAGTATTTGAAAGTTAGTGGACAGATGGAAGTGGTAGTAATAAAAGTGAAATTACCGAAATCTAATTAATGCTTTCAGTTTGCAAAGTTTACTACTACCGCCTTGCTGTGAAAAGGCAGTGCAGCTTTTTTATCTTGTGAGCCTTGGCAGCCTTGCAGTGATGTAATTCTTAGATGAAGCTTAATTGGAAAAAGCACACAATCTAATAAGTTCTGCTCCATATCTATTAAATATGCTTATGTTGAGTACATTCATTTATATTTTAAATATATCATGTGGAAGTTACTTGTTATAGCTTAGTTGAAATTTGTATGTAATTTGCTGCTTAAAATTAGCAGTGCTGGAACGATGTTGATTTAGGTTGATGTTTTAGGTTAATTGCTTGTATTCATTTTCAAGGCCCTTCAGTCAGACTCCACCCTACCTACCATTTCTCATTCACTATCAAGTGGCCAACGCTTGCCTCCAATGTGCCGATGATGACAGCTTCCATTGCGCACTTATTAAATTTTCAGTCAAACATTCTGCTTTCACCCATGCTGGCCCTCATGTTTGGTAGGTTCTCCCTGAAAACATCTGCCATGGTATCTCCTTATGCACCTTCTAATTCCTCCTCAGAACTCTTGCCTGCAAAAAAATATTGTCATGTTGTCTGCAAAAAACTTGACAGTAGCTAGGCTGCTGGTGTGCAGAGACCAATGCCTACCATGCTGACCAATATTGTTTCTTGTATGCCCCTGCCTGTGCCACTCTGTCTCATGTCTTATACTAAGGGTACGTCTATACTACCCGCTGGATCGGTGGGTAGTGTTCAATGTATCGGGGATCGATTTATTGTGTCTCGTCTGGACGTGATAAATCAATCTGCGAATCGACGCCCGTACTCCACCTCGGCAGGAGGAGTAAGCGGAGTCGACAGGGGAGCTGCGGCAGTTGACTCGCCGCCATGAGGACAGCCAGGTAAGTCGAACTAAGATACTTTGACTTCAGCTACGCGAATAGCGTAGCTGAAGTTGCGTATCTTAGTTCGAACCCCCCCGCTAGTGTAGCCCAGGCCTCAGATTGTAAGTCCCTTGGGGCAGGAATCCTTGTGATTGTACAACACGGCACAGTGGGGTCCTGGTTCATGACTAGGGTCCAAAGACACACTCGTAATGCAAATAATAAGTAAAGCAAACATTTTACTCTAGAAACCAGATATGTATTTTAATTGTTTTGAGGTCAAATAAAATACAAATGACAAATTGACAATACTGACAGAAATAAAAATGACTGGTAAAGCCTCATTAATAGATGGGTATTGATTAATGATCAATCTTTCAGACTGCAGTCCAACAAATGTTCGGTCTCTTTATGCCCACAACATCAGGAAGATTATCAATATGAGAATGAAAGACCTGTAAGAACACGTGACAGTGACATCAGAAACATTCACAAATAACTACCCAACCATTTTATTAATAATTTTGTTATGCAGCTAAACAGTGCCACAAGTACTGAAATACGACAGCAGATAGAAATAGTGCAAAGTGTTTAGCCCTATGACTGCTATCACTCTCATCTCCTGCTGAGGAACCCCAGAGTGTCAGTCATTACCACTTCCACCCCAGCACAACCCTACTAAGGTTGCATACATATGCATATGGTTTCCAACCCCTTTTTCCTTATCCATACTTTCACACCCCACTAATTTAGGGATGTCCCATTTCTCTTTGGAGGTAGGCCCTGTGTTGCAACATTGGTTAATGCTTGTATTCCATCTCTATATCCTAAATATACTTTATCTTCTATTTTTGGGTACATTGGAAATGTACAGTTCATTCACGAATATCAAAATTACAGTAAGATTACCACCTCTCAAGCAATTGTATAAGCAAAACAAGGAAGTTAAAACGTTTCTGCCACACATTTGGCTTTAAAGATCTGTGCAATTCTGACTTTCTGAAGAGGCCAATGAAGTGTTCCTAAATGGTGTTAAATATCGATGTTTGTCCTGTAGCCTGAATACTGTGCGACTTCTACATCTGTTTACTGACCAATAATTGTCAATATCAATTGTTCTGGATTTCTTGTCACTTGTCCCGGAATGGACATATAAATAACTACCTTCTGAAACTGTTGTTCCATAGAGACTTGTGTAGAACCACTAATTGGCACTCGTGAAGTGTTTCTAAATCCCATGGTTTTGGTGCGGTCAGTGAACCTGTTCCAGGACTCGTAATTCTAGCATGTGACTAGTGCATATTCATGATATTTTTCTCTACTGCTGTAGTCAAGTACATGTAGCATTATTTGATTGAATCGAGTGTGCATCGCTAATATGTTACCTTTGTGGCAAATAATTGATCCAGATATAAAAGTTAACTTTACTTCCCAGCATAGAGAAGCTTTTTCCTATGAAGAAAAAAAAACCCCATATTAACTTTTGTTAAACTTGTTACGCAACTTCATTGTAAGATACCATAGATCACCGGTGTAAGATTTTTGGCAAAACGTTCTATTTTATGTCAGATCACTGAAGAAGACTTGAAAGATGAAATTCAATAAAGACAAGTGCGAAGTACTTCACTTAGGAAGGAAAAATCAAATTCACAATTACAAAATGGAGAATAACTAGCTAGATGGTAGTACTACAGGAGAGGATCTGGGTGTTGCAATGAATCACAAATTAAATGAGTCAAGTGTGATGCTGTTGCAAAAAAGGCTTATATTCTGGAGTACGTTAACAGGAATGTTGTATGTAAGTAAGACACAGGTCGTAATTGTCCTTGCTGTACCCAGCAGTGGTGAGGCCACAGCTGGAGTACTGTGTCCAGTTCTGAGCTCCATACTTTAGGAAAAATGCAGTCAAACTGGAAAGAATCCAGAGGAGAGCAACAAAAATGATTTTTAAAAAAGGTCAGTTTTTCAGATCTTATGAGGTAAGGTTAAGAAAACTGGACATGTTTAGTCTTCAGAAAAGAAGAATGAGGTGGGAACTTGATAAGTCTTCAAATATGTTAAGGGCTGTTACTAATAGTTTGGTGATCAATTGTTTTCCATGTTCACTGAAGGTAGTACAAGAAATATTGATCTTAGTCTTTAGCAAGCAAGATTTAAGTTGGACATTAAGAAAACCTTTCTAACTGTAAGTATAGTTAAGTTCTGGAATAGGCTTCCAAGGGAGGTTGTAGAATCTTCCAACCCAACCCAACACTTCTGACTTTGAGAGAGAAAACCCTGACCTTTTGGTCTGTTTCAGAAAGTAAGTGGCAATGATCACAATTGATTATTGTACACTGTGAATTTTCAGGACTGTAGAACAAAGTTGACATCTTGATGTCCTTTCACTAAAATGGGTGAAGCAACCATAAAGCTTTGTGTTTCATTTTCACACAACTTTTTCTCTATCTCCTATGCATTTCTATAACAGTAATTTTTGAAGTGTAAAATAGCAAACATGATTCATAGGCGTCCCTAATTTCCACAGCTGGCTAGTACTTTATATTAACATGCTGATTACAATATATTTTTTCAGTGATTTCAGAAAAACTTTTTATTACTGATAATTAAGGTGCGAGTCTGTCACTGAAGTTACAGATTCCATGATTTTCCTGGACTTCTGCAGCGGCCGGTGTGGCTGACCCAGATGCCGCATGAGCAGCTCAGGCTACCCCTGGGCCAGCTGCACCAGCCGCTGCTCGGGCAGTCTCGGGCCACCACGCCTCCCTCACTCCCAGCAGCAGGAGTTTGGGTGTGGGACGGGGCTCAGGGCTGGGGCAGGGGGTTGGGGTGCGGGAGGGGGTGGGGGCTCTGGGTGGCGCTTACCTCGGGGCGGCTCCCCAGAAGTGGCGACATGTCCCTTGGCTCCTAGCTGGAGGTGGGGCCAGGCAGCTCTGTGTGCTGCTGCCACCCCTGCAGCTCCCATTGGCCGTGCTTCCCAGCCAGTGGGAGCTGCGGAGCCAGCACTCGGGGTGGAGGCAGCGTGCAGAGCTCCCTGGCCACGCCTCTGCCTAGGAGCCGAGGGACATGTCGCCACTTCTGGGGAGCCATGCGGAGCCAGGTAGGGAGCCTGCCAGCCCCGCCAGTCCCTCCTCCCCTCCCTCCTCCCCAGCAGCAGTGGGGGTCCTGGCCCACACGCTGCTACCCACCCCTCCCCCCAGCACCCGTGGCACCCCTGGTCTGCCCCCCAAGAGCACCCAAGGTTTAGTCAGGAGTAGAACAAGTTGTGGACAGGTCATGGGCCATGAATTTTTGTTTACTGCCCGTGACCTATCCATGACTTTTATTAAAAATACCCGTGACTAAAACGTAGTCTTACTGATAATGTTTTCTCATGTTGGCTGTGAAAGTTTCACTATTCCAAATAGATAACATTTCAGGGGCTGCTATAATTACCATTTTTAATTGTTATAAAGGTGCACAAGTGTCAGTCCACCCACCCTCATGTCACGAATGTGGCATAAGGCTAAGACAATAACTTTTGAAAATTGTATAGGCTTTAATTTTGAATATGCACACTTGTCTCCAAAGGAGACATCACTTTTTCATCTGTGTTCCGTTTTGGTGGTATAGATTAATAATTGGCTTTCACTTTTTGCTTAAAGGAAGAGAGGTTGATGACTGACAAAAATCCTAGAATTTACAATATATGCTAATAGAGATTTATAACCTTACACTAGTTGGAGACCATCTGTTGATTTAGTTTTATGCCTTGGGACATCTTCTGTTCTTTTCCAACAACTGTGCTAAGCCTTTACCCTTCAAATCACATTCCAACTTGATGTCAGTGTTTTTATTGCATTTCTGCTAAACAAAATAATGAATTGGACATTTTTAGTGGCACCTTATAAAATGCATTATGTGGGATCTGTTTTCAAGTCATAGGAGGTGATTAAAATGGTTGTTGATTTGCCAGCTGTGGTTGTACTGGAACAACAAACTTTCCAGGGGGGAGGGATAGTTCAGTGGTGGGGAGAGGGATAGTTCAGTGGTTTGAGCATTGGCCTGCTAAACCCAGGGTTGTGAGTTCAATCCTTGAGGGGGCCATTTAGGGATCTGGGGCAAAAATCTGTCTGGGGATTGGTCCTGCTTTGAGCAGGGGGTTGGACTAGATGACCTCCTAAGGTCCCTTCCAACCCTGATATTCTATAATAAAAAAAAAAATTCCTCAGTATGAGCATTAAAATGTATGCCTTCCGGCTTTGCATTTTGTTAGGTTCAGCCATTATATTTAAATCCTATAAAAATCTAATAGAGAATAAGGTATGATAGAATTACAAGGTGCCATAGCAACCGTTATATTAGTAATCCATTCAGAGTAAGCTTTCTGGGGTAGGTATCAAAGAACACAATTTGAAAAGCACCAGATATATTTGCAGTCCCATAATGACTTACTCACTTAAATAGCTGTAATAAATGTTGGTAACTGGATAACTTTTTTCCCATTCCTGTATTTGATTAGTTATCACTTTTTTCCATAGGCTTGGCACTCTATACATGTAAAAAGAGTGTATTAGACTACAGCATTGCCTAGAAGGGTCCAAATGGAATAGATTTTAATTAGTAATGAGTAAATATATGCACCTACTTAAGTGTTTGCAGCATTTGGGCTGTAGCTTATTTATTATCCACCTATGTACATTTTTAATGTTGCCAAATATGTCTGAGTGTTTATTAACACACACCAGCAGTCCTGAGAAAACTAAATCTTGGCAAGCTTAAAAAAAGGCTTTTTTGGTAGTGTGCGGGAGGTGAGGTTGGAGGGAGGGAGTTAGATCTTCTCTTTTTTAGTCAACACTGAGTTAGGAGGTTTGCATTCAGTCTAATGCCCTGGTAAGTGAATGTACATGGATTAAAACAATGCGACGGTGATAGATATGGCCTAAAATGGAACAATTCAAGGCTATTTGATCTAGACTTTGCTGACGACATCACTCTTATCAATGAAGATGCCAATGGACTACAAAAATGCACAAACCAAGTAAAAGAAGTAATGGAGAAGATAAGTTTGAGATACAATGCAAAGAAATGTAAAGTCACGTTAATGGGGACTACAGGGACAGAAATCAAAATTGAAGAAGACAAACTGGAGAAGGTGGAAATTTTATGTATCTTGGAAGTACCATCAGCCAAGATGGTACTAGTTCCAAGGAAATAAGAAGAATCTGGAAGGCAAACACTGCATTTGGAAGACTCAAAAACATCTGGCGACTCAAAAACATCTCCCTCAAGACAAAACTGAATGTGTACAAAGCAATTATCACCATCACAACATATAGCAGTGAGATATGGCAACTTACCAAGAAAGATACGCAAAAGCTGGATGCATTTCATCACAAATGTCTGAGAAGAATATTGGGAATAACACATAGAGATAGGAAAACAAATGAAGTCAAAAAAATTACTGGACAAGGCACCCTCTCACAAATAATCTACAAAAGACATCAGTGGCTGGGACATGTGCTGAGAATGGAAAAAGAATGCCAAATACCACCATTGAATGGAAGCCAGAAAACGCAAGAAGAACGAGAGGAAAACCGCGAATAACATGGAAACGAACAGTTCTGAACAACATCAAGTACCTCAACATGAAATGGGAAGATTTAGAGAGAAGGGCAGTTGACAGGCAAAGATGGCAAATGTGGGTAGCCCAATGTTCAGCAAAGCACGGGATGGTCTAAGGTAATGCCCTGGTGTGTGTTTGATACAGCAATCTGTCAGTTCATGACTGTTGCTCATCTACTGTTTCATGCCCAGAATGGAGATCGAAATCTTTGACCTGTTATGGCAGATTCCATTGAAAGTAGCTGCATGTTTGTACTCCTTAATCTCTGAAGCCAGGTGGACATTCGGCTATATTGGAATTGGAGAGTCCTTTATTTTTACAATTCAGTATCAGTTTCAGCAATGAAAAAATTATTGACGTGCTCTTAAAGTTGAAAATGTGTGCAATGGTGATGGTGACTGGCTTTTTATTCCTGCTCTTACTGGAAGCCCAGGAGGGAATAAATCCAGTCCTTCAGTGTTTTCCTAGGTTCTCCTGGTGGATTTTTCCATAGTCATATGGCAGAATGTTGCCATAAAAAAGCCTTTTAATGTCTGAAAACTATTGGGAACCCATATGTTCACAATTCCACATGTTCTTTTTAAAATTTCTCACACCAGATTGGCAGCTGCACATAGAATTAAGAGATGACTTTGTGGAGGAGAAGAGAATAGCTTCTGTTTTGGGCAACTTTTCTAAATACAATTAGGGCTACAATTTGTAAAAAATAAAGTTTTAAACTCTCCAGTGTTCTATTTGGGATAATAAAATGATTATTTTATTATTCTGAGAAGTTTTATCTGGAATGGCAGATGTGATTTTTTTTTTTTTAACCAAATAATTTAGGAACTCCTTTGTGTTTTTGTTTTTTAATAAGCTGCAACATCTAATCAGTTAAATTTTCACAGTTAAAGTTTATAAAACGTTAAGTATTAGCTTAATCAGCTTACCTTGTAGAATGTGGTCAAATGTAACAGTTCTATTTCAACATCTGCTAGTGAAGGATAGACTAATTGAATATAGTCTTCAAATACTTGAACGTGGCACAGGTGATAACAGATCTGTTTACAGGAGTTGGAATAGGCAATCAATTTGCTGGCTCCTACAGACTGTTACTGGAAGCAGTGCAAACTGAGATACACATTGGTAGGTGTCTATGGATATAAATGCTGAAAACTTGTTTTCAATTTTGTAATTACTGGCTTTGGAACGGAAGGGGGGAACTGGATTTGGCTTAAAATGGAACATGGGAGCCTTTCAACTTTTAGTTTGTGAGTATGTGTGTAGTCCTGGTTGGTAGGGAATGAGAATCTGTAGCGTCTCGTAGCTGTTTGGTCTGTGTGAAATTAGTTTCTGTGATGTGGCTGCCGTTCTTGTAGGTGAATGGATCAGTCTTCTTGATATGTCAGGCAGGTGATAGTCAATCCAGATGCAGGATTTTTTCACCAAGTTCCATGCAGGAAGGCTTTCTTGGTGCACAGCTTTCAGATCTGGGGGTGGAAAAACAATAGTCAGGATAGTGTAGGCTACCTGTCCAATTGTTCTGCTTGAGCACTGTTGCTTATTAGGACATCTTGAGTGAGTGTCCATACTGATGGTGTCACATGTAAACCAATTAATGAGGTAAAAGAAACGCATGAAGGAGGAAACGATAAGGTAATGAGTTAATCAAACTGTATCTCTAAAATTGTTTAACCTGCCTGCAGGGAAACCTGTGTACTGTATACCTGATTTAAGGAAAATTGGGTTGAAATTGGAAAAGATTTTGGAAAATGCACTGTAGGCTGCCTTTCATAACCCTACAGAGTGTATTTAATTGTTAGAAGCTTGCACTGAAGCACTTGCCTATTTCCAAAAGGGTTGCTGTTTTAGAACACCCCATCCCTTTGTGGTCTGCCTGCTAGGTTTATGTAGCTAAGAGGCTATGCAGATTGTTTGAGAATCATGTAACAGTCATTTCATCCCCCTCCAACAAACGGGTTTGTTTATTACTACTGAGCTATCTGCAAGCAAATAAATATTCAAATAGACTAACAGACAAAGTGAGTATTCACCCACGAAAGCTTATGCTCATGCTCCAATACGTCTGTTAGTCTATAAGGTGCCACAGGACTCTGTCGCATAATATACACAGTTTACTCTACAGTATAATTGAAAATTATTTTTATGTACAAAGGTCTTTTTTCTCTCCGAGCTAGTAGTTTTTTTCAGAAAATCGTGGTTTGTGTACTCCCGCATAATTTTCTTCAAAGTATCCTCACTCATGTTGAGCCTCTTGCTGTCTTGGAGGTAGTCCAACTTTGAAAATAAGCGCTCTGCATCAATAGATCCAGAGGGTGCCCTTAAAGCTCACCATGCCACTTTGCTGAAGTTGGGAAGTGTGTCTTGATGACTGTTCCAGAAAGCCAGCACATCCAGTTTCACATTGTCAGGGATAGGCATGTTCATGTAAGTAATAAATTCCCGTTTCAAATTTGAAATTTCATGTTTAGTGGCAAATGGTTGAAACACTCTGGCATAACGGTTGTAGTCTGCTGCAAAATTCACCTTGAGGAAGAGGTGCATTCCAAAAAGACATTCCAAAAAGAATCTTCAGCACCAAACACTTCGGGGTTCAGATTACAGACCACAGTTGTCTCCCATTTCTTGCTGAGCATAGCGTTGAATGTTTTGAACAATTTTTGGTATTTTTTGTGTTCTGGGGTCAGAAGAATTTCCAGAAACAACTGGGTTTTCTCGCCGTATGTTTCTCCTGTAGCTTTTGTGCTCAATTCAGCTGAGATTTTGGTTGTCAGGATTTGGCAAATGTCTGTATTGGCAAATGTGTTGGCAGTAGTCGGAGAAAACTTCAGTGTTTTGTGTGTGTCACGTGATGATTCCAAGTTTTCAACAATGAGCATCGCCAGATTCTGTGCACCCAGGCAGTCATTTTGGTTATTTGCCAGTCTTTTCAGAGTTTCTGCTTTAGAACCAACAAACACAGGAGATGCATTAGCACAGTCCATGTGTTATTTACGTGACAGGCAGTGAAGTACAAGCTCATCCACCGATGTGGCACAACAGAGGTAGGTAATGGGCAGTTAGCTCTTCACTCATCTCGCACTATGTAAAACAAAGCCTTCAACTTATTTGAATGCTTAAAAATAGCCCTGAATGCAGTGATGCAAGATTTTACTTCTTTAATTTCTTCTGTCCCAGTAGCTGCTGACAGCGCAAAGTGAATCAGATGAGCAGGACAGCTAATATGTAGCAGCTCCGGCTTCTGATTGAGTTTAATCTCCTGTGCAAACTTAGTTATGTACGAAGCAGAATCTGTGTTAGTTGTGGCCACGTTTTCCCAAGTTAGTTGGTACATCTCAAACATGTCAATTATTGCTGCGTCAACAACACGGGTGTCAGCAGATGGGACGAATGCCGCATCAGCACAAAACAATGCAGGGTTTATTTGCTTGGAAATCAAGAAACAAAAACAAAAGGCCAAGAATCAGACAGTTCCAAGCATCAAACTAGACAATTATTCCATCAGTTTAGATACTAAAGTGTCATCATTTTCTTTCAGATACTTATGAGTGAGGTTGTCTGCATTAGGAAGGGTTTTTGCTGCTGGACACTATTGTGACTTTGTACAACAATAGGCCCCACTGCAATTAACAGCGGTTGTCCGGCGAAACAAAGAGGATGCACAAATTCATTGACACAATCGTGCTGGGTCCTCTTTCGTTAAAACCCTGGTGAAAGATTCTGATATTGTTTATTCTGAAGCTCACTTTCTTCTTTAAGCTTCTTGTCTCTTGCTTTCGACATGCTCCTTTATTCTGTCAGCGCGAGCACTGATCTCAATGCTGTAGTACTTGCAGTGCGATGCATTCTCTTCGTTCCTGTCTTTACTTTTCTTGAAAATTTCTAAGCACTGATTTTCTTGTTGGTATTCAGGCATAGATTTGTGTTTTCGCCCTATGTTTACCTTTTACCTTATCTTTATCTGTGGAGGATTTCTTGTTTAAATTCAGTACCGCACTAAATGAATGCAAAGAAATAGCAGAGTAGCGTCTCCTTGTGAGCCAATCAGAGTGCAGTATTAATGTTGTTTGTTCGTTTTTTCCAACCACCACTTTGTGTGTGTTCTGTGCTTTATGTTGGAACCGCTTCAGTTGCAGAGCTGCCGGACACAACAAGTGTGTAAAGCAGTGTTTAACAAAAATAAGTACCTGAAAAAAATACTGAGTGGATTGATAAACAGGTGTAAATCAGTAAAAACTGAACTCCTTTAATAAAAAAAACTGGTAATTTATCAGTGAAAATAGGTAAAAACTGAAAATGCGGAACACTGCATATCCCTAAAGGGGTAACTGTAAGCCCAGAGTTCCCATGAGGCTGGAGTTCTGGGAAAAGGTGTATTTAAGCTATGGGGAAGTCTGATGAGACCACACTAGTCCCAGGGGCTAGGCAGTTGGACCACAAGGTGTCAGGTCTCAGGAGGGACACTCTAGCAAGGTATAGTGCTTAGAATCTGTTTTAGACTCAAAAAGCTTAGCGTACATGGGACCCAGTGAGGTGAGCTTCAAACACAGCAGCCTGCGGAGTGTCCAGCCAGAGGAGGAGTTGCTACCAGGCTTTGTGTGTGATTCAGCAAAACTCTCTCTAGCTCTAGAATATCATCTGACACAAACAATACTGAATTATGAAATGATGTACAAAAACTATTAAACCAAATCAAACTAAATGACTAATGTATGCAGCAATCCAAATGTTACTATAGTTATATTCATTCTCATTCTTCTTTTCATAGGTGGAAAATCATGAATTCCTTGTGAAGGCTTCTTTTGATCCTAATCTGACCGAGTTGAGAGAGAAGATGAACAAACTAGAGGAGAGCATGCAGTCTCTTCTAAAGACTGCAGCCAGAGAACTAGGTGGGGTAAAAATCCCTTTAATACTTTCTTTATAAAGTGCTGTGAGATCTACTGACCATATAAGAGTTAGGTATTTTTATTTTTAGTTTAATTATTTGTGAGACTGCTGGATGATTTTAATGGTGTTATTTAGTATGGTACGTGGAGAGAAACAAACAGCTTTATGCTCAAATTGCTTTTTGTGAAAGGTGGTGTTTCAGAATGTTTCACCAGTTGCTGCATACCTATTACAGGGTTGTACAGAATTTATTTACTGTAACTGTGACTAGCCTTCTCCACTGATTTTATTTTTATTGAGACCCTTGGGGAATGTGTAGTCAAATATCCTGTCCTTATCTATTCATATTGGTGTCCATTCTGGACATGCCCATTTTTTGTGGCATGAAGGTGCATATTCTGTATTAAATGGAATACAGAATTCTATTAAGCAGAATTAAACATTTAAAACTACCACTTCTTGTGTGGTACAGTCAGTGCAAATCTCACATTGATCATGATTCACATAATCTCTTTTAATGAAAATAAAGTGGTAAGCAAAACTGGCAACTCTGACAAAATAAATTAATCTAAAGTACAGTTTTTTATTTACATTATGGTTTTGCTCATGTGACCCTGCTTCTTCTTATTCTGGAGGTTCCAGATGTACCCTACACAATTCAGTTTTTCTTTACAGATCACCTAGTTCGTCAACTACTTCAGTGAATGGAAGTCTGCTTAGTTTGCTGTATTCCAAAAATGGTGCTAAACTTACTTCTGGCTGCTTTGATTGGTTTTTGGGACACAAGTAAACCAAACTTGTTTATACTTTTGTGCTTCTAAACAAAATAACCTGGATGAAAGGGAGCAAAAGACTTGATTGGCTAGGACTGGAACTGGGGTTTCCACCTGCAGAAGCATGTATCAATTGAGATATGCAGTTCTTTTAATACAAATGAGCTTAGCTCTGTATCAGGGGTTCTCAAACGTCATTGCACCGTGACCCCTTTCTGACAACAAAAATTACTACAGGACCCCATGAGGGGGAACTGAAATCTGAGCCCACCTGAACCCCTCCTGCCTTGGTCGGGGAGGACGCAAAGCCAAAGCCCAAGGGCTTCAGCCCTAGGCAGGGGGTCTGTAACCTGAGTCCCACCGCCTAGTGCTGAAGCTCCCAGGCTTCAGCTTTGGCCTCAGTCAGAGGGGCTCAGGCTTCGGCTTCAGCCCCAGACCCCAGCAAATCTAAGCCAGCCCTGGTGACCCCATTCAAATGGGTTCGCCACCCACTTTGGGGTCCTGACCCACAGTTTGAGAACCGCTGCTCTATATTGATAGTTATATAGACAATACTTGTAATTTACTTTGTACACATCATATTTAGTCTTAGCTGAATATGGAAGGAGGAGTGAGGAGGGAGAAAAATTGTTGTTCTTAATCACTGAGGATAGGACAAGAAGCAATGGGCTTAAGTTGCAGCAAGGGAGGTTTAGGTTGGACATTAGGAAAAACTTCCTAACTGTCAGGGCAGTTAAGCGCTGGAATAATTTGCCTTGGGAGGTTGTACAATCTCCATCATTGGGGATTTTTAAGAGCAAGTTGGACAAACTCCAGTCAGGAATGGTCTAGATCAGGGGTGGGCAAACTACGGCCCGCGGGCCGGATCCAGCCCCTCAGGGCTTTGGATCTGGCCTGCGGGATTGCCCCCCGTGGCGCCGCGGGCCCGGTGCCACTCTCAGAACCGGGCCCGGGCGGGGGGGCAGAGGGCTGCACATGCATTGCCCTTGCCTCCAGGCACCGCCCCCCGCAGCTCCCATTGGATGGGAATGGGGAACCGCGGCCAATGGGAGCTTCGGGGAAGGTACTGGAGGCACTGGCAAGGGCAGCGCACGCAGAGCCCTCCGCCCACCCCTCCCCCAGCGGCCGCAGCACTTCCTTGAGCGGCACAGGGCCGGGAACAGGGCAGGCAGGCAGGGAGCCTGCCCTGGTGTGTGCTGCTGGCACCCCGGAGCCGCTTTAGGCAAGCGGCGCCAGGCCGGAGCTCGCACCCCTCCTGCATCCCAACTCCCTGCCCTGAGCCCCCTTGTACACCGCGCACCTCTTCTGCACCCCAACCCCCTGCCCTGAGCTCCCTGCTGCACCGTGCACCCCAACTCCCTGCCGCACCCCGCACATCTCCTGCACCCCAACCCCTGCCCTGAGCCCCCTCCCGCAGTCCGCACCCCTGCCCTGAGCCCCCTCCTGCACTCCGCACCCCTCCTGCACCCCAACCCCCTTCCCTGAGCCTCCTCATACACCCCGCACTCCTTCTCTGCCCCAATCCCTTGCCCTGAGCCCCTTCCTGCACACCGCACCCCGCCCCGCACTCCTTCTCTGCCCCAATCCCTTGCCCTGAGCCCCTTCCTGCACACCGCACCCCGTCCCACACCCCGCACTCCCTCCCGCACCGAAACGCCCTGCCCCAGCCCTGCATACAATTTCCCCACCCAGATGTGGCCCTCGGCCCAAAAAGTTTGCCCACCCCCGGTCTAGATAATACTTAGTCCTGCCATGAGTATAGGGGACTGGACTAGATGACCTCTTGAAGTCCCTTCCAGCCTATGATTCTATGATGTGATGCTTATTTTGTATCCAGCAGCAAGATGGAGCTTTGAGTTAGATAAATGTGCCATTTGATGGTTTACTGAGTTAATGGTGGAGGTGAGCAATACATTTCCGAACAAAGTTCTATAGCACCAAAGACAAGAACATTAAACTTGGTGTGCCCAGTATAATTTAAATGGCAATCCAGCTGACAGGCAGCATTCAGAGAATAGGGATAATATGGTGACATGTATTTCTAATGGTGAAATCATTCATTTCTCTTTTCCTCCCCCACCTCCCTCCTATTGAAAAGGCTTGGAAGCTGGCAAGAACATCAAATTGGACTCCAATTCACAGTTAGGACATTACTTCCGAATTACCTGCCGGGAAGAAAAAGTCCTTCGGAACAATGCAAAATATAAGATCTTAGATACCCAGAAGAATGGTGTGAAATTCACAAACAGGTATTTGGCAGACATTATTCATCTTTTCAGTTGTTTGATTTGAGATGCTAATTCATCCCTTTTTGTGTAGACACATGAGGGTTTTCTTTCAGAAAAATACTGTTTGCATATTACTCCTGGGGGAATTCTGTGCCACTGTCCAATGCAGAATTTTGCATTAACGTGCACATAGAATTTTCTCCCACCCCCAAAAATGGGTTGCAGTCCTGCTGGCCGCCACTAGGGGCTGCTGGACCCGGCAGAGTCTAGCTCGCACATAGAAGACACCGCTGGGGGAGAGGGGGCGGGAGATAGAGGGTTCCTGGCAGCTGCAGTTCCAAGCATGCCCTGAGGAAGGAGACGGCATGCAAGCCCGGGACCCAGCATCAGGCTTTCTCTCCCTCTGGATCCCTGGGCTCCCTGCGGGGGGGGGGGACAGGTGGATCCCTGGGCTCCCTGCGGGGGGGGG
>NW_020664471.1:11057207-11062202 GCF_002925995.2 Terrapene triunguis
GGGGAGCCACGGCTGGGTGCTGGGGGGGGAGGGGAGGGAGAGTGTCTGGGTCCTGGGGAGGGGAGGGGAGGGGAGGGGACTGGGTGTCAGGGCAAGGGGAGGGCCCACAGCTGGGCTTGGCGGGGAGAGGGGTGGGTATCTGAGCCGGGGGGGAGGGGAGGGGCGGGGCTGCAGCTGGGCTCTGGGGTGGGAAATGGGTTTGGGTGTATTGGCTGGGGGGGGCACTGTGGCTAGGCTCGGGGGGGAGGGCTGTGTGTGTCTGGCCCCCCACCTGGGCTCTGGGTCAGGGGGAAGAGGGAAGAGAAACAGGAACTGGGTGTCATAGGAGTTTCTTTAACTCTACTCCTGGAAGGGTGACTAGATGTCCCGATTTTATAGGGACAGTCCCTTTTTTGGGTCTTTTTCTCACATAGGCACCTATTACCCCCCACCTCCTGTCCCGATTTTTGACACTTGCTATCTGGTCAGCCTAACTGCTGGGGGAATTTTTGTGTGTGTCTGTATTGTTATGGACATACTTGCTGACAGGTATTTTGGAATAAATTACCAAAATAATTGAAACTGGTGTGATTATGTAGTGTTGTTTTGACAAAATCTGCAGAATTTTAAATTTTTTGGCTCAGAATGCCCCCAGGAGTAGCATATTTACATATTGAATTGCTTGGTTTCCCCCTCTTCTGTGTAATCATTTTGCTCACAGACTGAAATGTTGTTGAGATGGGCATGAGGGAAGGGAGTGCTGGTGCAGGCATCGCTGTCACTACCACACTGCTAGCATTCCCCCTGTACTCTGCCAGATATTTTTGCTGCTTTGATTTCAGTCCATTTCTGTTGGATGTTTTGGCTGCAATTGTCCATAGTGACAGCTACAGTGAAGGCATTCTGCAGGCTGTTGTAGAAAACAGCTAATTATAGTTTTATATGCAGCTATTTGAGGTAATCCTTTCTGTTCTCCAGGATATTTTGCTTAATTAATTTTCTTGTGTCTTGGCCTTTCCAAATATGCTGGCTTAGTTTGTTTTGTATATTTGTGTAGATGACCAAAACAAGAATGAGGGAATAAACATTAATTTGATTGAAAGATTATAATGTTCTTCAAAACATCCCTAAAATGTAAAGCAGTTATCTTTTGTGCTCTTAGTTGTTTTAAATCTTGTTTTACTTCACAATCCAAAATTGATGTTAAATACTGTTAATCAGCTATGGAAGATGCTAAATTTAATAAGTGAAAACATCCTCATAGAGGATTTATATTTATAAGTAAGTCAAAGAATCCCTTAGAAAAACTTAACTTTTTTGTAACATCTTTGTTGTGAATAAAGGCACTCAAATAGACTGAGTTGACAGTCATGGAGCTGAATTACCTCTATTCATGGAATAGGCACAGTCACAGTGCAAACTTTCGTATACGGCCCCATAGAACCTAACCCGGAGAGCGGAGATTAAAAGGTAGCTTAGAGGTGTATATAGATATATATTTGTTTAAACAGTCTCTTGAACATCATGTTGTGAAGCTGCTTGGAGAGGCTCAGGAGCATGAGCACCAACCTCAGGGAAAACTGTTGAGGAGGAGGGCACACATCCCAAATCGGTTGAGAGTTCTATACTTAGATTTCACCAACTAAGTACCAAGTGTGAACTCCTCATGCACTGCAGTAGCCTTAACGTGAAGTCAGACAGTTCCCTTGGGTACTCCAATCTATCTTGCCACCCAGATAAGCTTGCCGTTGTGATAGATGGTCCCTTGTATCAAAAATCACAATATTCACTTACCCCAGGTCAGTTGCACTTTAGGTCCTACACCAAGGACAACAATTGTAGCTAGTTCTATAATAAATTAATTAAAAATGTATTAACTAAGAAAAGAAATAAGTTATTTACAAGGTTAGAGCAAGTAAACATACCCTTTGGAACCTAAGATTAACTCATTTGTGTGTGTGTAATGGAAGTGCTATAATATGCAAGCTCTATAAGTCCTCTAGGGTTACCCAGGCCAAGCACTGGGGATCCCTTGCATATGCTTAGAAATCTTGCACGTTCCAAGTCCAAGCAGTGAAGAGATGCAGTTTCTTCCTATCAGGGATTTTTATTCCCTTCCCCCAGAGTTCAAGCTGATGGGACAAGTCCCCATGCACATCTCTTCTTCTAGGTGTGGGGGGGGGAGCAATCAATGAAGTCTTGTCCTTTGATGTTCCAGAATGGTTTGTCTGATGTCTATGGGCCTTCTTTTCTTGGACAGGAAATAATACTTCCTGTGGTGAACTAGTATTTAGTACATGCTAGTGCTTTTTCTTGACTCTGGGGGTTTACAGTTTCAGAGCAAATACGTAAATATTACCTTATAACATGGGATGCAGATATGTGAGATTACTGCATGCAGCAATTTACAAGCATTTCATAAAGTCCAACACTAAACATGTTTTCATAAACCTAATACCTGTTGTAACAATGCTAACATACAGGTGAGCCAGACTGGTTTCCAGCTATGCATTTGTCAATGTTCAGTTAAGGCCTAGGGGCCTTGGAATGAGCTGTCACCTGATCTGCCAGCATCACACATCCATCTAAACCCACCTTATTTGAGGACTATGAATTGTTCATAATGTGCAGTAGCTACTTGAGACTTTATGAATGAAAAAGGTAGACTTATCATAGTATACATTGCTTTCTTCAAGTGTGCACAGCTCTAATATGGACCTCTGTACGTGTTTGGGCAAATCATTTAACTGCTCAGTGTCTAGTTTCCCCCCATCAGATCTTCCACACATCACAGTTCTTTATAGGGTAGCCACAGTTCAGCTCTGATTCTGTCCTTTAAAAAAATAAATAAATCCATTCTCCTCTCTCTCTTTCTCTCTCTCTCTCTCTCTCTCTCTCACACTCACACAGCAAACAGATACATTGCTAGATTTTTAAAATAGCTGTGTACAGACACATTAAACAGCTGCTTAAGGTCACAGCTTAAGATCTTCTGTTGGACTGTAGTCTAAACTCTAATCCATTTGTTCAGACCAACATAACCTTAGATGTTCTGCATCTTGATTTTTGGATTGTCCTCCCCAAGTAGAACACAGTTAACAAGTTGCCGTTAACTGAAAAAACAAAGTGATGTATTGTAGCAAACAGTAGTACAGACTGAGAGAACATCAACTTGAATATTGTGATTTTGTTCACAGTAAATTGAGCTCCTTCAATGAAGACTACATAAAAAGCAGAGAAGAGTATGAAGAGGCTCAGGAAGCCATTGTTAAAGAAATCATTAATATTGCTTCAGGTAAATAAGTCTCTGTTAACAAATGAAATGAGCTGAAATGTTTGGAGAACTGATTTAAAAGTTTTATTAAAGTTAATGTTTAAAATTAAATATACACAAGTTAAGAGGGAAGGTACTGTACATCTGGGGTCAGGCTTGAGTTATGAGGGATTACCGGTATCGGTTACAAGGATGCAGAGATACATACATATCACATAACCAGCACAGACCCAGATTGGGGTGCGGGAGTTTTTAGAGTGTCAGTGGATAAGTGGGCTCAGGTACGCCACCCATGGAATGTATTAAGAGTCCAAGTCAGTATCGGTGTAGCGAATAAGTACATGGGTGGGGAATTTACTATAGTCTTTCTTTGTTCCTGTATACACAATAATCTATTGTTTGCAGTTGGTTTCAAGCATGAGTCCCTTAACTCCCAAATTGTTTGAAAATGGACTGGTCACCTATTCAAGTGGCCAAAATGTTTAACATTCCTTGGTGAAGAGTGCTGAAATATTATAACTTGGAAGCATAGTTTCATGCAAAGCAATTCTTAAATCTTGAGGGGATAAATTAGAAAGCTCATGAACATAAATCCCAAATCTGGAAGAAAAAAAAATGTAGTTAAGCAAGCTTTATTTAAATGAGCCACTAGCCCAGTAAGGAAAGAGCTGAGAGTTATGCATCTTTAAGCCAAAGAATAGTGAAGAAAATTGTAGAAATCAACATGGTATAAGTGTTCTGTGTCTTTATGAATACTTTCTTGACAGCTTTAAGTCGATCAAATAAATGCTTATAGCAATTATGTAAAGCACTGTTCTTAAGAACTAGCTTTGAAGTTGTTTTTGAATGGTAACTGTTAAACTTGCAAGTGCTTTAAAGGGAGAATTAGTAACCAGGAAAAAATCTGCTGATAGGAGGCAAAAATGTTAGGTGCAGAGGGATAAATAATCAATTAGCATTGCAGCACACGTTTGTTTCATACTGTATAGAATGTTGACCTGCAGTAGGTGCATGTATGCATGTGTGTGTAGCAAAAGTATGCACTTGAGACAAATCTGTTGCAGCAGCCTTGTCCTAATTTTTTTCTTTCTTTAGCTTCTCTCTCACAGCAAATATATTTTGGGAATAGATAGTTAAGCACAGATATAATGCTGAAAAACAAATGGAAATTACTTCAAGATTTCTCATTCTGCCATATAAACTGTTCCAGATTATAGGAATTGTAGGTCCTATTGTGTATCTGGGTACCATAATTAAAGAAATACAAAATGTTGAGAAGAAGGCTGAATCTCTTGCTCTCCACTGAAGCTTTATATTACATTTTGTTTACTTCTATCTGGAGTTAAAGGCAGCAAAAGCCCCCATAATGATTTTTTTGCATAAAGCTTGTTTAACTTTTATTCTGTTTCTGTTGGATTAATTTGCTTGACTGTAGTCAGTTGCAGTGGCCACTTGCATACACTACTGTGGTATAGAATTCACTAATACATTGCAACGCCAACGTTCGTTTGGCTCGATCGGATCCTATTTTCATAGTTTGCATCATGCAGTAGCTATTAGTTTTATGTCTTTTGCTTTAATATACATTGTGCAGCTGCGTGAAAGCAAATTAGGAGGTTTGTAAAGATGGCATCTTCTACAATAAAAATCCAGCAGACATAAAAGTAGGTCTGTGTTGACTCATTTAAACACTTCACTGGTGTGTTAACACAAGCCCACAGATGTGTACTCCTATATTTAAA
>NW_020664471.1:11072202-11080176 GCF_002925995.2 Terrapene triunguis
TTCACTGAAAAAAGTTATACACGAACAATACATTATTTTGAATAAAAAGATGGTGACTGGCAAAAGCCTTTCATCCTTTCTGTGAACAAACAGGTTGCAGAATTGTATTTTGCTACATTTAGCCACTGTTTAAATGGGCCAGAAAAATGTCAGACTCTGAGAATGTCAACTTCTCTAGTG
This sequence comes from Terrapene triunguis, assembly GCF_002925995.2. Lineage (NCBI taxonomy): Eukaryota > Metazoa > Chordata > Testudines > Emydidae > Terrapene > Terrapene triunguis. The sequence continues at coordinate 11,072,383 of NW_020664471.1, forward strand.
TTGTCAGTTTAGAGCTCCCCTCCAGGGAGATGCACATGAACCCTTTAGAAAGCAGTGGGTGGAGTTGCATGCATGTCTTCTTGCTGAGCTGAACAGTACGGACTGAAGGCATATATGGGACCATGGCTCCAACTATCTCTCAGTTTTTTTTCTTTCTCCAATGGGCTGAAGGCCAGAATTGGTTGGGGGGTTTTGTTGTTGTTTTTTTGGGGGGGGGGGGGGAGTGCCTTTGGTTGTAATTTAGTTTATATGTAAATAAATAGCTCTCGCATTTGTTAGGTTTGTAGTTTGCATGGCTCTGCAGTTGACCCACTGTCTTTGTCCTGTTATGTGAGGGTTCATCTGCACTAATTTCTTCAACCTCAAACAGGCCTGTTCAGTATAGTTGATGCCAGTAAAAAGTTAGGTTCATATTGTTTTCTAAGTATTAAGAGAATGCGGAATCGTTCAGCGCTACGCTTGGCTGATGCGGCAACTCATGGTGTTAGATGCCATCAGGTGGTCAAGGGACATCTACATGAACACATCACCAGACATTGGCAATACCAGGAGGAATGGAGCTGGAGTTCCGATGAGAAGTGCTGTCGGGAAAGTAACTGAAATACTTCCTTCATGGATTGTATTTTCTAAATAGACAACCTACCCTAAATTCTCTGTTACTGAGGGACAATCTTCACTCATTAATATATTTTGCTTTCCACAATGAAAACTCTCTACAACTTTTCATGAGTGATATACCCCAGTATTCGGATTCTAATATCTAAACAGTATTAAAATTATATCACCTAAATTTGGGTTATTTTTGATTATTCACTATATATGTATCTTACCTTATCTATATGTATCTTATGACTTTTAAAAAAAAATTTGTATTTGTGGATAATCTAAGCACTATACCCAGATGTACAGACACTAAATTTTTTTAACATTTAAAAAAAGATTAGCATACTAGGTGTGTGTTATGCAAAATGAAAGTCATTCTTCTTCGACTGCTTGCTCATGTCCATTCCATTGTAGGTATATATGCTCGTCACATGCACTGGTGCCAGAAGATTTTCCCTCAGTGGTATCTGTAGGGGACCGGCTTTGGCACCCTCTGGAGTGGTGCGCGTATGCGCCGGTATAAGGGGCGCTGCCGCCCCCCAACCCACCCCCTTCAGTTCCTTCTTACCGCCAGTGACAGTGCTGGAACATCATAGAATCATAGAATATCAGGGATGAAAGGGACCTCATAAGGTCATCCAGTCCAATCCCCTGCTCAAAGCAGGATCAGTCCTCAACTAAATCATCCCAGTCAGGACTTTGTCAAGCCGGGCCTTAAAAACCTCTAAGGAAGGAGATTCCACCACCTCCCTAGATAACCCATTCCAGTGCTTCACCACCCTCCTAGTGAAAAAGTTTTTCCTAATATCCAACCTAAACCTCCCCCATTGCAACTTGAGACCTTTACTCCTTGTTCTGTCATTCTACCACTGAGAACAGTCTAGATCCATCCTCTTTGGAACCCCCTTTCAGGTAGTTGAAAGCAGCTATCAAATCCCCCCTCATTCTTCTCTTCTGCAGACTAAATAATCCCAGTTCCCTCAGCCTCTCCTCATAAGTCATGTGCTCCAGCCCCCTAATCATTTTTGTTGCCCTCTGCTGGACTTCCCAATTTTTCCACATCCCTCTTGTAGTGTGGGGCCCAAAACTGGACGAACTACTCCAGATGAGGCCTCACCAATGCCGAATAGAGGGGAATGATCACGTCCCTCCATCTGCTGGCAATGCTCCTACTTATACAGCCCAAAATGCCATTAGCCTTCTTGGCAGCAAGGGCACACTGACTCACATCCAGCTTCTCATTCACTGTAACCCCTAGGTCCTTTTCTGCAGAACTGCTGCAGAACTCGGTCCCTAGTCTGTAGCAGTGCGTGGGATTCTTCCGTCCTAAGTGCAGGACTCTGCACTTGTCCTTGTTGAACCTCATCAGGTTTCTTTTGGCCCAATCCTCTAATTTGTCTAGGTCCCTCTGTATCCTTTCCCTACCCTCCAGCATATCTACCACTCCTCCCAGTTTAGTGTCATCTGCAAACTTGCTGAGGGTGCAAACCACGCCATCCTCCAGATCATTAATGAAGATATTGAACAAAACTGGCCCCAAGACTGACCCTTGGGGCACTCCGCTTGATACCGGCTGCCAACTAGACTTGGAGCCATTGATCACTACCCATTGAGCTCGATGATCTAGCCAGCTTTCTATCCACCTTATAGTCCATTCATCCAGCCCATACTTCTTTAATTTGCTGGCAAGAATACTGTGGGAGACCATATCAAAAGCCTTGCTAAAGGCAAGGACTAACACATCCACTGCTTTTGCCTCATCCACAGTGCCAGTTATCTCATCATAGAAGGAAATTAGGTTAGTCAGGTATGACTTGCCCTTGGTGAATCCATGCTGACTCTTCCTGATCACTTTCCTCTCCTCTAAGTGCTTCAAAATTGATTCCTTGAGGACCTGCTCCGTGATTTTTTTTCCAGGGACTGAGGTGAGGCTGACTGGCCTGTAGTTCCCCGGATCCTCCTCCTTCCCTTTTTTTAAAGATGGGCACTACATTAGCCTTTTTCCAGTCATCCGGGACCTCCCCCGATCGCCGTGAGTTTTTAAAGATAATGGCCAATGGCTTTTGCCTCGGCAAGTTTTTGACTATTCCAGTGTGCTTTCTAGTATTTTTGCTGTATATAGTTGTTGAGAGTAGTTTACAGTGTGGTTCTTATTAGTTCCCTTAATGTAAGTATAGAAAGTTAGTTAGTCCCCTATGGGACTTGCCCCATCCCTGGGTTATGCCCCAGTCCCCGGGCTTAAAGCATTGCGAGTGCTGTAAAAAACCTATGCCTATCAGCGATCCCCACCAAAGCTGTCTGAAGTGCTTGGTGGAAACCTACATAAGCGACAAGTGTCGCATTTGTAAAAATTTTAAGCCGCGCACCAAAAAGGAGAGGGACATTCGGCTTCAAGCATTCCTTATGGAGCGGGCCCTCACACCAGCTTCCGAGATGGCCAGATCGGACTCCGTTCCAAGCACCTCCACGTCGGTGTGGAGCAACCCACCGTCCCCAACCTCTGACTGGTGCCAATCCCCATCATCAGTACCTGCTAAGAGGCAGAAGAAACACACCGGGAGAGGGCGGTCTCCTATGTCCCGTAAAGGGAAGGAGAAAGCTGGAGCCGAGCAAAGACCCACATGGGGCAGCTCATCCTCTCCGGAGCACAGCCAAGCTCCAGCATCACCAACTGATCTGTCAAGCCCCCTCTGGTGGAGGGCAGAGGAACCCAGCACCTGGCAGTGCTATCCTTTCAGGCTTCTTAAGGACATATTGTCCCTTCTGGTGCTGCCAACACCTGCGAGAGAAGTTGCCTGCTTGAGAAGCAAGCCCTGTGGCCCTTACAACGATCCCCATCTCCGCAGCACCACTCCCCGGCACCATCACAGGCGGCATTCCGCCAGCAGTCTCCAGAACTGCACTGTCGTCCCTCCGACACGAGCTGGCTGGCCTGCCGGAGCTCCCGGCACTGCTCCCCGGACTCCAGGCACCACTCTCCGGAATCCCAGCGTCGATCACCGGCTATCTGGCGCAGACCTCCCGAGGCGTGCTGCCAGTCTCCAGAGGCCCAGCACAGGTCTCCTGAGCATCCACGTCGCTCTCCAGACTCTCAGCACTGATCCCCCTAAGTCTCGATGCCAGTCCCCAGAGTCACGATACTGGTCTCTGGGTCGATGGTATAGGTTTCTGGAGTCAAGACAAAGGTCTTCACGCTCCCAGTTACCGCAGCCCTGGCACCGTTCCCAGAGCATGAGGCATCGATCCGCAGGCTACCATCCCCGATCCGCCGAGCGCCATCACCAGAGGCACAACACCGAGCTCTGACATCCTGGCACCAGTCCCCAAGGGAAGAGCACGGGGATAGCCAGCATGGTAAGGGCAAGGAGGTGGCAGTGGTCCCCAAGACTAGTCTCTTCCTCCTCAGACTCGGAAGGCAAGGAGGTCGCAGTGCCCACAGGCCGTCACCCACCAGTGGCATCAGGATTTCCTCCTGGACTGCCAGCAAGCATGTTGCCTCAGGGCCAGTGGCCGGCTCCGTGGCAGTTCTGAAACCTGTGGGGGTTCCCTCAGATATCGGAGCACGTGCAGCAGTTGGTCTCAGGGACATCTGAGAAGCAATCGATGACAGTCTCCCATCCACCCCCAGACTCAGAAGAGGAGTTGGAGCAGGATGCCTGAGGGCAGCCATCCTCGGCTGAGGCTCCCCCAGCAGGGGAAATGGAGTTGGTTGACTCACCTGTGCCCACCTCCTCATTCTCTTCATCTCATGAGGCAGTGGCGGGGCCCTCCCACGCGGTTCCCCAGGATGGTGTCAAAGCTCACCAGGAGCTACTTAAGAGTGGCAGCGAATCTGAGGCTGGAGGCCCAGGAATTGTCGGAACCCTCCGACACCCTATTTGACATTGAGCATGGCAGCCCCTTCTAATTTGGCCCTGCCCATCCCCGAGGGGGTGGTAAAGTTAATCAAGGCTTAGTGGCAAACTCCCTCCTCCCTGCCCCCCATCTCCAAGCATGCGGAGAGGAATTACTATGTCCCAGTTAAAGGCTTCTAATACCTTTACAACCCCCCCCCCCCCCCGAGCTCTTTGGTCATATCCAATGCCAATGAGCATGACAGGCAGGGGTAACCTGGTTCGATCCCTAAGAACAACGATGCACAGAGGCTCGATGTGTTTGTCAGAAAAATTTATTCGACTGCCAGCCTCCAATTGCAAGTGGCCAACCGCCAAGCCCTGCTTGGAAGATATGATTATAACATTTGGCAATCCATGGCCAAGTTTGTGGACTCGTTGCCAGAGGGCTGTAAGCAGGAGACCCTGGCCATTCTCGAGGAGGGCAAGACAGTGGTGAGGGCTGCCATCCAAGCAGCCTCAGACGTGGCAGACTCCGCAGCCAGGACCATGGTTTCGGCCGTGTCCATGAGAAGGGCATCTTGGCTACAGTCACCCAGGCTCTTGGTGGAGGTTCAGCAGTTAATCCAGGACCTTCCCTTCGATGGCCTGGCGCTGTTCTCGGACCAAACAGATAAATTGCATGGTCTAAAAGATTTCAGGGCTACATTGTGCTCCCTGGGTCTTTGCGTGCCTGCACCTGCAAGGAAGTGATTCAAACCACAGCAGACCCAGAGATTCGGGAGCCAGTCCAGGTCGGAGCCCTACCGCAAGAAGGGTAACAGCTATAAGCGCCACCAGGGCCAACCGCCAACCTCCTCTGCTCAGTTGGGCTCTACCCACCACCATCTGGGTTGCAAGCAGGCCTTTTGAGGGTGTGCCCCAGGGCGACTTGAAGATCAAGAGGGACTAGGTACAAGTCATTATGATCGCGCCGGCTTGGCCTTGCCAGCATTGGTTCAGCACACTTATGGACTTAGCAGTAGCAGCCCTGTGGACTCTTCCCAACTGCCCAGGACCTGCTCTTTCAGGATTCCAGACGGTTACTGCACCCAAACCTCGCCTCTCCCCACCTCACAGCATGGATGCTGCGTGGCTAAATCTTGAGGAACAAGCCTGCTGTAGTCAGGTCTGGCAGGTTCTTTTGGAAAGCAGAAAACCCTCCACCAGAGCAACTTACCTGACAAAGCGGAAGTGCTTCTCCTCCTGGGTGTCGGAGCAGAATATCTCTCCGGTCCAGTCATCTCTACAATCCATCCTGAATTATGTGCTTCACTTAAAGCACCAGGACCTCACCTTTTCATCGATCAAGGTGCACTTGGCACATTGGCCTTCCACCTTCACATCCAGGGTAGATCAGTATTCTCACACGAAATGATGATCAGATTCCTGAAAGGCCTTGAAAGACTTTTCTCACCTGTCTGGGATCCAGTTCCCCAATGGGATCTCAACCTGGTCCTCTCCAGGCTCACTGGCCCTCCCTTCGAGCCTCTGGCTTCTTGCTCTCTTTCACACCTGTCATGGAAGGTCGCATTCCTTATAGCTGTTAGTGAGGCGAGTCTCTGAGATTAAAGCTCTTATGTCGGAGCCCCCATATACAGTATTCTGCAAGGTACAACTGCGTCCCCATCCAGCCTTCCTGCCAAAGGTAGTGTCACAATTCCATGTTAACCAGGATATCTTCCGCCCGGTATTCTGTCCAAAGCCTCACACATCAAACGAGGAGAGGCGTCTGCACACCCTCGATGTCAGGCGTGCCCAGGCTTTCTACCTGGAGTGCACCAAGTCCTTCCGCAGATCTACTCAACTCTTCATTGTGCTGACTTACAGGATGAAGGGCCTCCTGGTGTCTTCTCAGAGGACTTCATCCTGAATCACTACCTGCATCCATACTTGCTATGAGATAGCACAGGCTGTGTCTCCACTGATAGTTATGGCTCATTCAACTAGAGCTCAGGCGTCGTAGGCCGCTTTCCTGGTCCATTTCCCTACTCAGGACATCTGCAGAGCTGCGACACGGTCGTCAGTGCACACCTTTACGGCGCACTATGCCATTACCCAGTAGGCCAGAGACGACGCTGGCTTTGGCAGAGCTGTGTTGCAATCGACACGTCCATGAACTCCTACCCGCCTCTGGAGGTACTGCTTGGGAGTCCCCTACAATGGTATGGACATGAGCAAGCACTCAAAGGAGAAAAAATGGCTACTCACCTTTCGTAACTGTTCTTTGTGATATGTTGCTCGTGTCCATTCCAGTACCCACCCTCCTTCCCCTCTGTTGGAGTTCGGCAATAAGGAACCGAAGGGGGTGGTGGTGGTGGCAGTGGCGCCCCTTATACAGGAGCATACACGTGCAACTCCAGAGGGTGTCAGAGCTGGTCCCCTACAGATACCACTGAGGGAAAAGCTTCCAGCACTGATACATGTGGGGAGCGCACACACCTACAATGGAATGGACATGAGCAACACATCTTGAAGAACAACAGTTAGGAAAAGTGAGTAACCCTTTTTTTCCCTGGGGAGGTTTGTAGCCTATACCCATTTAGACTCTTGTTTTTTGAGTAAACTTACTATTGTTGGTGAGAGCATTACTGGTTAATCTGCTCAAAGTCAAAGACTTAGCTATTTCGACTCTGGAACTTCAGTGTTTTATAGATGTTCTGAAGCAGTCTTTAGGTTCAAAGACCATAAGAGGATTTGGGCTGAGACTTTATCTCTTCCTCAGCAGACGAAGAAAAGGTATGAGTGTTCCCTATTGGCCTTACGCAGACTCTGGGAAGAGGTTGAGGAAGTGCAGATCTGAGAGCAATCTCAGATGTCAAAGGAAGCCGATTCAGACACTGCCATGGTTCCAGTGGTCTGTTGCCTTTCTCAGCACCAATTGATCATTTGATACTAGATGCTGGCATGGATCATGGAAATAAGCTGCCAATTAAAATTGTTCTCCTTACTTGTTGTTCTTCCTTTTTTCCCTCCAATAGGCTTAAGTTAAGGCTGTTTCCCCACTCTGAACTTTAGGGTACAGATGTGGGGGCCTGCATGGAAACTTCTAAGCTTAACTACCAGCTTAGATCTGGTTCGCTGCCACCACTCCCAATGTGCTAATTCCCTTCCCTGGGTAGCCTTGAGAGACTCTTCACCAATTCCCTGGTGAATACAGATCCAAACCCCTTGGATCTTAAAACAAGGATAAATGAACCATCCCCCCTCCTTTCTCCCACCAGCTCCTGGTGGATCAAGATCCAACCCCCTTGGATCTAAAAAGGAAAAATCAATCAGGTTCTTAAAAAGAAGGCTTTTAATAAAAAAAAAAAAAAGG
>NW_020664471.1:11080276-11088765 GCF_002925995.2 Terrapene triunguis
AGAGGTAAACACCCTAGTAAAAGGTACATTTACAAGTTGAGAAAACAAAGATAAAACTAACATGCCTTGCCTGGCTGTTTACTTACAAGTTGAAATATGAGAGACTGGTTCAGAAAGATTTGGAGAGCCTGGATTGATGTCTGGTCCCTCTTAGTCCCAAGAGCGAACAACCACCAAAACAAAGAGCACAAACAAAAGCCTTCCCCCCACCAAGATTTGAAAGTATCTTGTCCCCTTATTGGTCCTTTGGGTCAGGTGTCAGCCAGGTTACCTGAGCTTCTTAACCCTTTACAGGTAAAAGGATTTTGGAGTCTCTGGCAAGGAGGTATTTTATAGTATTGTACATAGGAGGGCTGTTACCCTTCCCTTTATAGTTATGACAAGGCTTAAGCAAGGTTTCATTCCCCAGTATACCTCCTAGTAATAGGCAACAGGAGGCTTTCTTATAACCGTCTCTAGTTGGCTTCTCTGCCATTCTGTGAGTCCTTGTGCCAATAATGATCCCATGTTGCCTTTTCACCAAGGGTGCCAGTAATGGATCCACCTTATCCTAGTTGCATTGGTGCATGTAAATCTATTTGCAGGTCTCCTAGGTTTGTGACATATGGAGATGAATCTGAGGAAGCCATCTCTTCTCAGACATTCTTAATGCATCAGTCTGTGCGTAGATGAGTTATGACCTTAATGGTGTCATAGTATCTGAAATCCTTGGCACTTATGCCACCGTATCCAAAACAGCTTCCACAGTTTAAGAAATATCTTTGTTACAGAGACATGCGAGGAGGCTACCTGGCGCTCTGTCATGGAGTTACACAGTATTCCTTTCTCAACTTGTAGCAGGTCTCATGTACAATTGGGAAAGTAGTTCTGCAATCAGTCCCACTTCCTGTGTGTGGGTAGGGGAGAGGTTTACTTGCTGCTTTCACAGGAAATGGGCATATATGCTAACAATGCTCAGACAAAAATTCATGATCAGTAGCCAGCGTTCCCTCTAATTTTTTATGTCAATGTGCGGAATTAATTTTATGTGCACCAATATGGAGGTGATGTGTGACACATCACTTTCATATTGGTGCACATAACAAAATTAATGTGGTGGGGATGGGGGTGAGGGGTTCGGAGTGTGGGAGGGGGCTCAGGGTGGGGAAGAGGGTTGGGGTGTGGGGGAATGAGGGCTCTGGCTGGTGGTGCAGGCTCTGAGGTGGAGCTGGGGATGAAGGGTTTGGGGCATGGGAGGGGGCTCAGGACTGGGTGCAGGGGGTGAGGGCTCCATCTAGGGGTGAAGACTCTGGGGTGGTGCCTGGGATGAGAGGTTTGGGGTGCAGGCTGCCCCGAGGCTGCAGTGAGGAGACAGGACCCCCCCAGCCCTCTCTCACCGCAGCTGGGCTGAGGGAGGGGCTCCTTTCCCCGGCAGCTCTGGCAGGCCTGGGCCGGGTTGCTGGAGGGGCTCCTCTCCCCCAGCTGTGGCAAGTCCGGGGCAGGTCTGTGCTGGGGCTGGTGGGGAGGGGCTTATTAGGCAGCTTAGAGGGAACTTAGCCATTAGCTGTAGTTCTTCAAGTACACTTAGTCCAAATCCACATTTCTTCCTATAAATCTTTTTATAAATCCTAATAAATGCATCGTCTTGTTGTGGAGTCCTGAGTAAGTGGAAGGACCTGAGGGATGATTGGGGCAACAGTCCCTTACAATAGTGTACTCCCAAGTCTGAATGTTCCGCCCTGTGGTCGTGGCCCAGTAGAGGATTCCAGTGGGGTTTCCAGAGTACATACGCATCTCAAGAGTATGGAATCTATGCAGTCTACTCAACTTAGGTTACTTTTTACCAGTAACTGTTCTTTTGTTGCATCTTAATCAAGGTCAGGGTAAAATACTCTGCAAAATTGTTTCTCATGTCTGAGTTCAAACTGTGTCATCTCTTAATCTGATGTAAATTAAATTGCTATAACCTACTGTAGCAAACCTCTCAAGTAGGGGAAAATGTTTCTTTCTTAGGTGTTTTAAAAATACTCTTAAGGTTATACCATACAGTGTCACTTCAGAAAGAGAGGCAGTAGTACTGCATAGTTTCAGATGTTTTGCCTGTCTTAACTTACCAGATGCATTAACATCACTTCTAGAGGCAGACACGTGCTATTATATCTGCAAGTCCTTTAGATTGATGAAGGTTCCTCACTGGATGTGCTTTGCATAAGCACCTCATGCTAGGAAATCACAATTACGGGAGCCATGGGATTAAGCAGGTTATTGCACTGGAGTTGCACAGAGGCTTATGCAGAATCTTGTACTCTTGACATATTGTGTTACCAACACAGGGATTTTGAATACTAATCAACAATTTGTTTGGTGCTCTTAATGTTTGGTTTTATTGCACACCACTTCAATTTTAAAAAGTTCTGCTCATTGGTTTCCTTAAAGGCAAATGCATACAGTTTTTCTATTTTCACCTGTTACCCTTGGTGACTGCCAGTCTCTGGTTGCTTGGTAACAACTTGTCCTTTCCTTGTTTTTAAAAACATGTTTCTGTTTGCAGTTTAGCTTCACAATAGCTGTATAGGTATTCCAACTGTTGTAGATCAAATATATTGGAATACTCTTTATGTTCACCTAATGCACAGCTCTAGAGCTAAACTATGGACTGGGATTTAAATATGAAACACACACAGTAGATCCAGCCTTTCAAACTAGCAGGTTTTTAAATCTACAGATCTTTACATGGACAGTTACTAACCTAACAATTTTTGTTTGTCAACCAACGATTTCTGCCCTTAAATCAGAAGGTGAAAGCACTCTTATTGCTCTACTAAATTGCTCTACTTCAGGGGTAGGCAACCTATGGCACACGTGCCAAAGGCAGCAGCACGCAAGCTGATTTTCAGTGGCACTCACACTGCCCGGGTCCTGGCCACCGGTCCAGGGGGCTCTGCATTTTAATTTAATTGTAAATGAAGCTTCTTAAACATTTTTAAAACCTTATTTACTTTACATACAACAATAGTTTAGTTATATATTATAGACTTATAGAAAGAGATCTTATAAAAACGTTAAGGTTTTGCGTGCCAGTAATACATTTTAAATCGGAGTGAATAAATGAAGACTCGGCACACCACTTCTGAAAGGTTGCTGACCTCTGCTCTACTTATTGCTCTACTAAATCCTTTACTTCAGGAAAACTTCTGACGCTTAATGAAATTCTGTTCTTGATGCTTCCTTGGTGGGATTGGGGAGAGAATGATCTTAAAGGTTAAATACACTTTCATTTTTCTTTCAGGAAGGTGAAAAAATAATTCAGGAATTCCTTTGCAAAGTGAAAGCATTGCCCTTGAGAGACATGTCAGAGGAGGACATTAGAACCAAACTGAAACAATTGAAAGCTGAAGTGCTGGCAAAGAACAACGGTTTTGTGAATGAAATTGTTTCCCGAACAAAAGTTACTCCATGAAAAAAGCTAAAATGACACTTCTTGAATTGTTTTAAGTCACAAGAGCTATCATTTTCTTGTCTTGTAGGTTTTATGCTTTGTGATGTTTTGTACTCATTACTGAAGCAAAACTTTCTTTTGACTTGTAATTACTTTTTAAAATGAGTACCTATTGTACCTGCGTAATAGTTTAGTTACCGCTATTTTCAATAAAATCATTTCTCTAATATCAGGGAAGTGTGAATAAAATAAAGCCATAGTTTTTCCAGAAAGTCAAACTACATATAACTTTTACCATGCTGTGTTAATTATGAAAACTGTCAGTCCTAGCACAAAATCTACCGCTGCCCTCTACTGCAGTTACTTTTCATTGTCATCACTGATGCTGCACTCGCTGGTCCAAAAGAATACCCGGGATAATTGTAGTTTTAACAGGGCTGGATTAGTGATGTCTCTTAGAAAAACATTTGATAAGGAATCTTAGCTAATGATTAGACATTTAACTGGTTCGGACTATGCTCTCTTTAAATGCAATGGATTGTTTATGCTTGCTGGAGCCAGACATAGTACAGGCTAGTGCACTTTCCATTCCAATGCTAGCCCTTCATTGTACAGAGACTGCCAGTTGTGTGGTGGGTTGTAATGTGAACAAACAGGAACTAGGATGATGCCACCAATTAACTTTCTTTTGTGAGTTAAATAAGATTCATGTAGCCGAACTCTCCAGAAGGGAGAAAGCTAATTCATTTTACCTGATCTACTTAACATGCTTCCTGGGGGGGGGGGCCTGTCTTATGTATGCAATGATTTGAATTGAAAGAGGACACAACTGTCCTGTGCATGTGCTATTACTGCGTCTCACATACTGTGTAGCAGCTAGTGTGCAGTAATCTCCCTCTGGTGGCAAGCCCTGAAGCACATCAAGGTACAAGTTTGCCTGCAGCACTTGCCTAACTCTCAACACCTTGCTTGTTAGCTATATGTTGCTTTATATCTAAAACTGGCAGTGTGAAAAGCTTTATAAAAAAAAAGTGGTGTGTCTGGCTTTGGGATTATAAGAACATACCTATGCTGAAGGTGACAGACATGACTCTTTGATATATGCTCTAGCAGAGATTAAACCAGAATGCGTGTTAAGAATGTTGATAGCAGCGTGCTGTTGAAAAACTAAGTGTCTGTGTCTGATCTATACACTTATTGGAGTAGAGTACATATAATTTTATTACTAGAATGTTTGTTTCTAAAAGGGTTATCATACTAAACTTGAAAAGTTGATCACTTTTACTTTAAGTAGAAGTTGGAAAAGAAGCATACTATACCCTAGCAGATGTAGGAAAAGGTTAGTTCGATGTAGAGATTTTATGTACATTGGACTCTGCCACAATACCTTATATTTGTTTTAAATTAGAATGCAGTATACTTTAAGTATGTTCATATTAAACATTGTAAGAAAAAATATATTGAAGTATAATACTTGTATACAGTAGTATAGTGTCTGTAAAGTAACTAGTTTGTCAGTCAGAATAGAATAGTATAAAGCAGTGCAGAGTACTGCTGCAATACAAGTCCATTTTCTTGATACACAAACATTCTTGTAATATAGATACTGAGTGGGAATCTATTTAAATTACTATAGAAATTCATAGGAAATCACAGGGTTTGAATTAGATCAACCTGTTTCACTATATCTAAAGAAAGCTAGCAGTCCTTTGAAGATTGTGAGTGACATACACCTATTACAAGCCTAGGGAAATGAGTTACTAGTATATTTGCTTATGTGAAGATTACATGCTTGAGTCAACCTCTTAGTGAAAATGTTGCCATGCTGTTTATTAGAATAAGGTCCTTGTGACTGTTAATCTATGCATGCTCTCTTCCTCAACCGTGGAAGAGGAGTTTTACTTCTGCAGCATGCCTGCTCAGCTCCACAGTTGTGTTATATGGGCACTCCACAGGATTTCAGCTCTGAAGCTAGAGTGGGCAGGGTACAAGAACCATCTTGGTTCCTCCCATATTCTGCCCTCCAAATCCCACAAGAAAGGAAGGTGTAAGCAAATCAGGGGTGAAAGTAACTTAAAGGACTTACCAGTATGCCGGACTCCTGGGCGGGGGCGTGGCCTCAACCAGAAGAGGCCACGCCTCTGGGAGACCCAGGGCCTTTAAATCACCGCGGGAGCCAGGCTGCCAGAGCTCTGCCAGAGATTTAAAGGGCCCGGGGCTCCCCGCAGTGGCAGGAGCACCGGGCCGTTTAAATCCCTGCCCGAGCCCAGCTGCCAGAGCTCTGGCGGCGCTTTAAAGGACCCGGGGCTCCCCGCAGTGGCTGGAGCCCTGGGCCCTTTAAATCACCGCCGCGGAAGCCGGTCCAGTCCGGCACGGCGTACTGGCTCTTGCCAGTATGCCGGACCGGACCGGCTTACTTTCACCTCTGAAGCAAATACAACCTGAGGCTGTATTAATGTACACTGCTTTTCTGCCTACACTTGGAACATCCCTTTTGAGGGGCACCAGCAGCAGCTGTGCTGAGGGAACCCCCAAAGGACAGCTGCTGTAGGAGCCAATGCTGTCCAGAGTTATGTGAGAGAGAAGCATATTCAGAGCATGGGCCACTTCTGGAGATGCCCCATTGCAACCTGTGGATTAAAGGTGGGAAATCCCTGAATGCTTTTGCAGGATGGAGGAACCCTCCAACTGACCTGTGAGTAGGAAATTGGGAGTTGAACTTTGCAAAGTTTCCTCGCATCTTGCGGGTTGTTCCTGTGACGGGGAGAATGGTGCCATTTGTTTTAATTTAAATCAGTGACCCTCCAACTTAGGCTCAAGAGCTGCAAGTGGCTCTTTAATGTATCTCCTGCGGCTCTTTGCAGCATATGATATTAAAACACTGTGTGACTTAATTATTAACTAATTTAAGTTATCCTGAGCTTTTACTATGTTAACCAATTGTAGTTAATAAAATAATACTTGGTCAGTCATTTGCTGTGTGGGAAAATTATATATATAAAATAAAAATAATACTTGGTCAGTCATTATATATAAAATGACTGACCAAGTATTATATATATAAAAATAATTTTCCCTCACAGCAAAATGACTGGCCAAGTATTATTTTATTAACTACAATTGGTTAATAGTAAATATAAATAGTAAATGAAACAATGAATACTCAAAAGAGCCACAGTAGTGTGAAATGTTTATTGCTAATCTGGCTCCTGAACCACTGAGGTCTGAGTATCACTGAATTAAATCTAGCTTCTGTTCTTTCAGAAACATGTCTGTAATGACAAGGACTGTGTCAGGAACACATCTTAAATGAAACAGGAACTGTGTCAAGAATGCAGATTTATCAAAGCTTCAGAACTAAATTGTGCAGTTATCAAGAAAGCTTGAGGCCACTTACTTTCAGCCTTGAGTAAAGATGCAATTTTCTCTTTTGCTCATTCACACCTGTGTTCTCAAAAACCTTGGCACTGAATATTTGCTGCATATTCAGTATCAGTTTGTAATCTCTGCAGTTGCTTTTCATTTAGAAGGCTGTTGAGTAAGAAATAGCTTTTGGTAAAATAAAAGGTCATATTACCAAACACTGCTAGACTTCATTTCTTTGGAAAATGCCATTTTCTCCCTGATTACTTTAGCATCTGTTCACAAAATAGAATGGTAGAGCAATGTAGTGTATGTGCATGAGAGCAACATTTATTCAATATACAAATACTTGCTTTATTTTTGTATTGCAGTCATAAGCAAGTGAGACATGTAGCTTTAGACAACTGAAAAGAGCTAGAACAATCTGATATAGTGGTAGGGAGAATTCAGTGATCAGATAAACAAGTTAGGCTGATTTATTTTAATTCATTATCAGTTCTGAGACTCCAGTTCTCATGTGAGCAGTAACCTAGCAGTAGTGTTTGCCTTTAAGCTACTTAAGACTAATCTGTATAGAACAACACTGATCTGAATGTCAAGTTGCAACTGCATGTTCACCTCTAACAACTGATAAAGTGGCTGATAAATGACTTTAAAATCTGATTTTTGTTGTATGTTGTAACTTAAATGTTTATGGAATTTAAGATCGAGTATAAATATCCTAGTTAAATGTCAAGTATCAGAGGGGTAGCCGTGTTAGTCTGAATCTGTAAGAAGCAACAGAGGGTCCTGTGGCACCTTTAAGACTAACAGAAGTATTGGGAGCATAAGCTTTCGTGGGTAAGAACCTCACTTCTTCACTTGCATCTGAACTAGTTAAATGTGTAATTTAACTCCTTGTTCATTGAATATAATTGAATGCATATAGTCAGCTTGTGAAACTAATGACATTTTTATACTATTTAAATATTCTCAAACAGTATTAATGAGATCTTTCTTATTCAGTAATTCAACCCCTGGGCACATGCATGAGAAGATTGAGACCACCAATCACACTTGGTCAAAACACCTAGGGAGATAAAAAGATACAGTAGATAGCGTGCACAAGAAAAATCACAGTAAACAATTGCATTCTATATTATAGCTTTGGGGACAAACAGCGGAATTGGGACACCAGTGTGACCTAAAAAGTCTGCTTTTACCACCACAAACTAGTGAGGGTGCCAGCTGCTTGGGAGGACACATGAACAGGGAGGCTTCAGCATAGGGTAACACTCCTAGTGCAGTACAGTAATTCCTTGCTTCATGTTGTAGTTATGTTCCTGAAAAATGCTACTTTAAGCCAAACGATGTTAAGCGAATCCAATTTCCCCATAAGAATTAATGTAAATGGGCGGGAGGGGAGGGTTAGGTTCCAGGGAAATTTTCTCACACACACACACACAGTTTTAAACAATTTAATACTGTACTGTGAAGCTTGGTTGAGGTGGTGGAGTCAGAGGGTGGGATATGTCCCAGGAATTGCCTTACTGCTAAATGATGAACTAACACTCAGCTGAGCCCTCAAGGGTTAACACGTTGTTGTTAAGGTAGCCTCACATTCTACAAGGCAGCATGAATGGAGGGAGGAGACACAGCATGGCAGAGACAGACAGACACACTGTGTGTGTGTGTGTGTGTGTGTGTGTGTGTGTGTGTGTGTGTGTGT
>NW_020664471.1:11088775-11138765 GCF_002925995.2 Terrapene triunguis
GTGTGTGTGTGTGTGTGTGTGTGTGTGTGTGTGTGTGTGTGTGTGTGAGAGAGAGAGAGATGTGCATTGCCCCTTTAAGTATGCTGACCCCACTCTGAGTACACTGCCTTTTTAAGTAGATCAGCAAGTTGAGATGGCAGCTGCTGCCAGCAAGCTCCCTCTGTCCTAAGCCCTGTTGTGTCTCCCCCTGCTCAGGGTACAGGGGGAGGGGGACACCCTGATATTAGCACCAATCTTCTCCTCCCTCCCCTGCACAGCAAGGAGGAGGCTCCTGGGACCAGCTCCAAGACAGAGGGCAGAAGCAGCACAGCAGTGGGGGGAGGGACAGCTGAACTGCTCGGCAATTGATAGCCTGCTGGGCAGCTACCGCACAGGGAACTTAGGGGAGTGGGGAGCTGATGGGGGACTGCCAGTCCACCCTGCTTCCAAGCCCCTATCAGCTAGCTCCAACGGGCTGCTCTTTCTGCAAGCAGTAGACAAAGCAGACGGCTGCCAAACAACGTTATAAGGAAGCATTGTGCAACTTTAAATGAGCATGTTCTCTCACTGATCAGCAATGTAACAACATTAATTGGGATGATGTTAAGTGAGGAGTTACTGTACACAAGAATTAGGGCTGTCAAGCAATTAAATCAATCGCATGATTAAACAAAAATAGAATACCATTTAAATATTTTTGATGTTTCTACATTTTCAAAATATTAATTTCAATTAGAACACCAAATACAAAGTGTACAGTGCTCACTTTACATTTATTTTGATTGCACTACAGTATGTGTATAGGTTGTAATCTCTATAATGAAAGTTGAACTTACAAATGTAGAATTATGTACAAAAAATAACTGCATTCAAAAATAAAACAATGTAAAACTTTAGAAACTACAAGTCCACTCAGTCCTACTTCAGCCAATCACTCAAACAAGTTTGGTTACAATTTGCAGGAGATCATGTTGCCCATGTCTTGTTTACAATGTCACCTGAAAGAGAACAGGCTTTCGCATGGCACTGTTGTAGCCGGCATCGCAAGATATTTATGTGCCAGATGCACTAAAGATTCATATATCCCTTCATGCTTCAACCACCATTCCAGAAGACATGCGTCCTTGCTGATGATGGGTTTTGCTTGATAACGATCCAATGCAGAGCAGACTGATGTATGTTCATTTTCATCATCTGAGTCAGATTCCACCAGCAGAAGGTTGATTTTCTTTTTTGATGGTTTGGGTTCTGTAGTTTCCGCATCAGAGCATTGCTCTTTTAAGACAACTGAAAGCATTCTCTCTGTGGTTTGAGCATTGGCCTGCTAAACCCAGGGTTGTGAGTTCAATCCTTGAGGGGACAATTTGGGGATTTAGTTGGTGTTGGTCCTGCTTTGAGCAGGGGGTTGGACTAGATGACCTCCTGAGGTCCCTTCCAACCCTGATATTCTATGATTCTCTACACCTCATCCTTCTCAGATTTTGGAAGGCACTTCAGATTCTTAAATCTTGGGTCAAGTGCTGTATCCTTAGAAATCACACATTGGTGCCTTCTTTGCATTTTGTCAAATCTGCTGTGAAAGTGTTCTTAAAACGAACATGTGCTGGGTCATCATCCGAAACTGTTATAACACGAAATACATGGCAGAATGTCGGTAAAACAGAAAAGGAAATATACAATTCTCCCCCAAGGAGTTCAGTCACAAATTTAATTAACTTTTTTTTTTTAAATGAGCATCATCAGCATGGAAGCATGTCCTCTGGAATGGTGGCCGAAGCATGAAGGGGCATATGAATGTTTAGCATATCCGACACGTAAATACCTTGCAATGCCAGCTACAAAAGTGCCATGTGAATGCCTGTTCTCACTTTCAGGTGACATTGTAAATAAGAAGCAGTCAGCAGTATCTCCTGTAAATCTAAACAAACTTGTTTGTCTTAGCAATTGGCTGAACAAGAAGTAGGACTGAGTGGACTTGTAGGCGCTAAAGTTTTACATAACTGCACTCAAAAACAAAACAATGTAACAAAAAAAAATCTACATTTGTAAGTTATACTTTCACAATAAAGAAATTGCACTACAGTACTTGTATGAGGTGAATTGAAAAATAGTATTTCTTTATCATTTTTACAGTGCAAATATTTGTAATAATATGAAGTGAGTAATGTACACTTTGTATTCTGTGTTGTAATAGAAATCAATATATTTCAAAATGTAGGAAAACATCCAAAAATATTTAATAAATTTCAATTAGATTTCTATTGTTTAACAATGCAATTAATCATAGTTAATTTTTTTGAGTTAATCACATGAGTTAACTGCAATGAATCATCAGCCCTAATACGAATACATCATATTTAACTTACTGTGGCACTACAGGCTGAAGTTTGGTTTCATTGGGAGAGTCTCTTGTTTAGGAAACCATGTGTATTTGAATCTTGGGGGGGGGGGGGGAGAAGAGGGAAAATTAAGAACAGGATAAAAATGGACAAGGGCATGAGGCAACCAGCATCTAGGGTTGCCAACTGTCTAATCACACAAACCCAAACACCCTTCCCCGAGGCCCTGCTCCTCCCCACTCACTCCTTCCCCCCCCCTGTCACTCCCTGTCCCCCACCCTCACTCACTTTCACTGGGCAGGGGGTTGGGGAGTGGGCTCTGGGCTGGGGCCAAGCAGTTTGGAGTATAGGAGGGGGCTCTGGGCTGAGCCTGGGGCAGGGGGTTGGGATGCAGGAACGGGTTCAGGGTGCAAGCTCTGGGAGGGAGTTTGGGTGCTGGAGGGGGTGAGGGCTGCAGGCTACAGTCAGGCACTGTTTACCTCTGGCATCTCCCAGTCAGCAGCACAGCAGAGCTAAGGCAGGCTCCCTGCTTGCCCTGGCCCCACGCTGCTCCCGGAAGTGGCCAGCATGTCCCTGTGGCCCCTGGGGGCGGCCAGGGGTCTGTGTGTGCTGCCCCTGCCCCAAGCACTGACTCCACAGCTCCCATTGGCCACAGTTCCCAGCCAATGGGCGCTGCAGAGTTGGCACTTGGGGCAGGGGGAACATGCAGAGCCTCTCTTCCCCACCCCCGAGGCCGCAGGGACGTGCTGGCAGCTTCCAGGAGCGGTGTGGGGCCAGGGCAGGTGGGAAGCCTGCCTTAGCCTCACTGCACCGCCGGACTTTCTGTGGCCTAAAATCTCCCCGTTTCGATTCAGTAGCCTCTGGGAGATAGAGCCTGATTCCGGGAGACTCCCGGTGAAACCAGGAGGGTTGGCAACCCTACCAGCAGCACAGTTCAAGCTTTAATTTGCAAGTTGTTTCAGAGCCTCAGAGGTGCAAATCATTTATTGTTCTCTAGGAGCTTGATATTCTTTAACCACAAGAGTTGGTGTGTAGCAGTGAGAACCCCGCATCTTAGGTCCTGTCTACACTGCAGGGTTTTGTCGCCAAAAGGCAGTTTTTGGCAATGAAAGGGTGGAGGTTTACACACTGCAATGCCACTTTTGGCAACAAAACTCTTTAGTTTTAGTGACAAAATAAAATCACCTCGACATGGGCAGTGGGTATCATAGGCTGAGCCTCCCCAAACAGCCTGATGTGGCCCTGCCCATGTTCTGTCCCCAGGAGTGCCTGGGTTCCCTTGACTCTTTCCTGGCCCAGGCTGGGGCTGGGGCTGGGGCCGGACAGCGTGCTGCCTGGACTCAGGGAGGCTGGGGCTGGTGCCTGCCCAGTGCTAGGGTCAGGGACACTGCAGTGACAGCGCCGCCTGCCCTGCACTCCAGGGCTGGGGTTGGGGGCACTGGGACGGCCTGCGGCTGAGAGGCCGGCAGCTGCAGTGAGGGTGCTCTGGGCTTGGGGGGAGGGGTCAGGAGCTAGCCTCCCCCAACAGCCGGTTCACCTGCTGCCCATGCACCTCAACGAGAGGCATAAACCCTTTTGCATCAAACTTGAAGTGACACAGCGTCAGTGTAGATGCTGCTGTTTGTTATATCACCATAACTGGCCTCCCCCTGTATCGCACAACGCCTGCCGTGACCATTCTGCTCACTGTTTTGAACTTGGCTGCCCTGCAGGCATGCGCCCCTCCCCCCCTTCAAAGCACTGGGAAGTTCTGACAGCTGGACGTGCGGCTCTGCTCTGGGCAACAAAGAGCAAATCATTAATGTGGAATGCTGCACTCTCCCGCACTAGGAACATGGAGGCAGGCAGGGCTGTGTATGTGTGTGAGAGACACTGCTGTGCAGAGCTAGGGAGGGAGGTGGGGGCTGATGTTGGGGATGTCCCTTTCCCCTGTCTCAGGACTGGTTGCTTCCAGGAGCTGTCTGAAATTAAGAGACAGCATGCCGACACACTTGCTCTCCCCCGACACACGCACTCCCCCAATATACACACACTCTCTCTCACATACACACTCTCCCCCACTCTCTCGCACTGTCACACATACACATGCTCCCTGTCACACACTTTCCCACCTCCCAACACACACACTTCAGTTGAAAAGCAGCTGGCAATCTAGTAGGTTCCCCATGGTACGATGGGATTGAGAAACCTGCATCATGTGATGCTGTGCCTGTCCCACCAGGCATTGCAAACCCTTCCCAAAGCACCCTGTGGCCAGTTGCACAGTGGGATAGCTACCACAGTGCACAGCTCTCTGTTTCGATGCAAGAGCTACTAGTGTGGATGCACTCCGCCGACACAAGGAGTATAGTGTGGACATACAACAGTGGTTTAATTAAAGCGCTTTAATTAAAATGGCATAACTTTTGGCTACAAAACTCTGCAGTGTAAACATAGCCTTAGTTTCATTATCTAGAAGATGGAATGTGTAGAGAGTAGAATTGGTACACAAAGCCTGACCTTATGGGTAATCACCAACCAGAAGCATGACTCAAGCAGGAACAAAGAGAATGGTTTTGAATGTTGGTCATTATAGTCCTGCCATAAGCAATCCTGGCCAGCTGTAAACTACAATGAAATACAATCACATTGAAACTCAGCCACTGGCTCTGCAAACTGAGTTATCTCTTGCCAAAGAGCAGCAGCAAAACTGCAGCGAGCAAAGCATATGCTCAAGGCCTAAGGCTTCTGCCCTGTGTCATGTCGCAAAGAGCCACGTTCAGTGTCTCCATTTCTACCACCCAAAAACAAATATATTATTAGCTGAAGTACTCTCTTGTGATTTGAACACACTACTCCGTAAAAGCTAAATATTGTGGCTGATAATTCACTGTTTTGGCAGATTGTCTGTTCCTACTAATTAAACCCTTAATGTACCACTTAGGGCAAATAGCCTTGCTACTCTTTTTTTTATTATTATTATTTCCTGATTTGATGCATGGAAAGTGAGAAAAACTGTAGCAAAATGTAGCACACCAGCAATACCCTAGTAGTACCCTAGAGGATTTATCCAACAGTAGTATGATTTTAAAAAAGTAGTGAGTATGAGGAACTGAAACTTTTAAAAAAATGAAACCCTTCACTAACATTTATTCAACAACAGTAGTTTAGGTTTCCAAGAGCAAAATCAGATGTGCTAAAATGGATATGACCAGAGGGAATAGCTGCAAAAATAGTTTGTGCTCACCCAAGCATCTCCCTGCCAATCCACCTTGTTCCACTGCATGTTGCTAACCCATACTTGTCCCCTCAGTTGGTGATGGTACACTCAAATATGTGTTGTTGTTTTTTTAAATTAAGGGAATGACCACACAAGTGAGATCACCATTGTGACACTGCACCCCATATTCTTCACAGTGATATTATGATATGATTATGGTATAATCATAATGCATTTTATGCAAGACAGGTCAAGTGAGATGTCATTGAAAAGATTATGATTTCCTGAATATGATTATCCTATTTGTATGCATGTGTTATTTTTGTATCTGACTATATATATATATATATATATATATATATCTGTATTTCAAATGTAGTTACACCTGAGTAATGTCCACTAGACCAGATGCTTTCTGTCTAGATAGCTGGGTGGGGAAGGGCCTATTCGGGGCAATGAGCCATTAGGAAAAAACAGTAGGCCTTCAGAGAAGTTTATCTCCCACCTAGGGAGCCTTTCTGAGAATGCTACAGACAGCCTCCGAGTAATGGCTGCTATGACTCTACAAAGACACATGATGTGACCACATGTCTCTAGACTCCATCTTGGGATGTCATTATTTTCCCACAGACTGGTCTGGGAACTAAGCTTTGAAACAAAGGGTTCCCGCCATATGCAAAAGCTATATAAGGTGGGGAGTGACATCATCTGGTGTTCTTCACTCCCCACACAAGAAGACTCCTGGAAACACCTGAGGAACAAAGACAGAACTGGGGGGAAGTGCTGGACCCAGGCTAAAGGGATTTTTAGCTTGTGAATGGAACACCTGGGGGATTACAAGCTATAAAGCAAGTGCAGCTTGCCCCTTAAGAAGTTGCAGCCTGCTTGTATCATCTCCTGGGGATTACAGTGGACGAGACGCTGAATATCAGTCAGTAGTGTGCCCTTGTTGCCAAGAAGGCCAGCATATTGGGCTGTATTAGTAGGAGCATTGCCAGCAGATCGAGGGAAATGATTATTCCCCTCTATTCGGCACTGGTGAGGCCACACCTGGAGTATTGTGTCCAGTTTTTGTCCCCCCACTATAGAAGGGATGTGTACAAATTGGAGAGAGTCCAGCAGAGGGCAACAAAAATGATTAGAGGGCTGGGGCACATGACTTACGAGGAGAGGCTAAGGGAACTGGGGTTATTTAGTCTGCAAAAGAGAAGAACGAGGGGGGGATTTGATAGCAGCTTTCAACTACCTGAAGTGGGGTTCCAAAGAGGATGGAACTAGACTGTTCTCAGTGGTGGCAGATGACAGAACAAGAAGCAATGGTCTCAAGTTGTAGTGGGGGAGGTCTAGGTTGGATATTAGGAAACACTGTTTCACTAGGAGGGTGGTGAAGCACTGGAATGGATTACCTAGGGAGGTGGTGGAATCTCCATCCTTAGAGGTTTTTAAGGCCCAGCTTGCTTTGAGCAGGGGATTGAACTAGATGTCCTCCTGAGGTCTCTTCCAATAGTAATATTCTATGATTCTTTGGATATGAATAGCAGTTTCTCACCCTATCCTATTTAGTATATTAAGTTTAGTTTGTGTTTTTTGTTTATTTGCTAGGTAATCTCTTTTGATCTATTTGCTATCACTTATAATCACTTAAAATCTATCTTTTGTAGTTAATAAACTTGTTTTTCCTTTATCTAAACCAGTGTGTAGTAATCATAACTCAGGGGCAAAAGGCTGTTGCATATTCCTCTCCACATTGAGGGAGGGTGCAAATTTTATGAGCTTATGCTGTACAGTTCCCTGCACAGTGCAAGATGGTATAATTTTGGGTTTGCACTCTAGAGAGGGTGTGATAAATAAACTGGTGGGTTAGCTCCCTTTGATGTTCACCCAGCCAGCCAGTTAGCTGTAAAATCCCTCTTGGTAGCTGTTCTCTGCTTGCTTTACCTGTAAATGGTTAACAAGCCCACAGGTAAAAGGAAAAGGAGTGGGCACCTGACCAAAAGAGCCAATAGGAGGGCTAGAACTTTTTAAAAAGGGGGGAAAACCCCTTCCCTTTGTTTGGGTGTTGTGTCTGTCTGGGAAAGAGGGGAACAGAGGGCAGCAGGAATGCTGTGTAAGGCTTGAACCAGGTATAAAAATTCATCTTCCATACCTAGAAGAAATTATTGGACAGGGCATTTTTAAATAGATGTGATTAGGTTTATTTTTTTTATTTTGGCTTGTGGATCTCCTCTGTGCTAACTCCAGATGCTTTTGTTTGCTTGTAACCTTTAAGCTGAGCCCCCAAGAAAGCTATTTTGGGTGTTTAATTTTTGGAATTGCTCTTTTAAAATTTAGCAAAAGCCTAAGTTCCAGATGTATTTTCTTCCTTTTTGTTTTTAATAAAATTCACCTTTTTTAAGACCAAGATTGGATTTTTGGTGTCCTAAGAGGTTTGTGCCTATGTTATTTGATTAGCTGGTAGCCACAGCGAATTTCCTTTGTTTTCTTTCTCAGGTCTTCCCCAGAAAGAGGGGGCGGGGGCGGGTGAAAGGGCTTGAGGGTACCTCACGGGGAGGAATTCCCCAGGGTTCAAAGGTGGGGGTTGCATTTGGGTGGTGGCAGCGTTTACCAAGCCAAGGTCAGAGAAAAGCTGTAACCTTGGGAGTTTAATACAAGCCTGGAGTGGCAAGTATTATTTTTTAAAATTGTTGCGGGCCCCCATCTTCTGCATTCGAGGTGCCACAGTGGGGATTCAGCCTTGACAGCGGGTGTGTGCCTAAGGAGCTGGGAGTAGCTTTCCCAGGCAGGGGCTGATCAGAGAGCCCGCTTGTAACCGCAGCTGGATGTGTCCCTACCTGTATGTATGCTGGTGAAGGTGCAGGCTGGAAGGCTTTGTAGCTTGTCACAGCAGTACAGTGTGAAAGGGAGCCCAGGCTGGTGGGTCAGGGGGCTCAGTGGTACCCCAGTTCCAGTTGGCACCTCGGAGTGTGTGTGTAACCCATCACAAGCATGACTTAGCCTTTGACAATGTAAGTAAGAAATGTACCACAGCAATTGGAAAACAGCCTGAATAGAAATTGCCATAGTAGGTCAACCCATGGTCCATCTGGTCCAGTATCCTGTCTCTTATAGTGACCAATAGCAATGCTTCAGAGGGAGGTGCAAAAAATTCTGTAGTGGACAATTACTGGATGACTTGTTCACAGGGCTGGCTCTAGGCACCAGCAAAACAAGCTGGTGCTTGGGGCGGCACATTTTTAGAGGTGGCATGGCCGGCGCCAGAATGCTGCCCCTAAAAATGTGCCCCGGCCGCCCTAGCTCACCTCCGCTGCTGCTGCCGCTCGCGCGCTGCTACTCGCCCTCCCTCCCAGGCTCTCAAGCCTGGGAGGGAGGGGGAGAAGCCGCGCGGCCGCGTCGCGGGCGCCGCTTCTCCTCCTCCCTCCTAGGCTTGAGAGCCTGGGGGGAGGAGGCAGGGAAGGGGTGGAGTTGAGGCGGGGCCGGTGGTGGGGTAATTAAAAAACGGGGGGGGGGGCGGCCAAAATTGTTTTTGCCTTGGGCGGCAAAAATCCTAGAGCCGGTCCTGCTTGTTCATAGACAAAGTTCCTTTCTAACCCCTCTATTACTGGTAGACTTATTCCTTGAAGTGTGAGGTGGTTTATTTTAAATTGTCAAAGTTCAGTCCTCATGCGTCTTCTGGCTTGTACACTGATATGGTGCTAGAGTCCATGACAATGTCCCCTTGTACTCTGGGGAGTATTCTGCCTCATTACCCAAAGGCAAATCTTGTAGATGTTAGTTAACTTCTGAAAATATTCTTCCCTCAAGAACTCCTGGGCTCTAATCTTGGGGGAACTCAATGCAGTTCGCAAGAAACATCCATCGTTGGCAGCTTATCCCACTCCCTATAGCTCAGGGGACTCTACCTGTTCCCCATTGTGCGTTAAGACAAGTTGGGTATTAAAACACTGGGGCAGCTCACTTCCTCCAGCTTTTATATATGACATTTTAAATTTCAGATCAATGTCCACTTCTAATACCATTAAGGTTTGTGATATTGACCTAAGTACTCTGACTGGAGTAGGTTTTCCCCATCAAAATCAACCAGAAATGCAGAATAAAAAGCGTGCTCATTTCTGTATCCTACTGTTGGTCATTTTTTCAACTTAAATAGCAATAGTTTTTCAACTCTAATTCTGTAGATATATTTCCTACCACTACATTATGAGATAGCATTTATCTTCACTGTTGGAGATAATGTGATGCATTGAAAGTGCAGTCTGACAGGTCACCCACACACTAATGGAAATAAATGGTATTTAAAAAAAAAAAAAAACCTTCAGCTTTATCCCCTATTTCCTAAACAGCCAAGTGTATTAGAGGGAAAATGATCATGCATGTGAATAGGGAAGCCTGATGAGGGGAGCCATGACCATGACCTAGGATGAGACTTAGAGGTGTACCCTCTGACTGTGCAAAGCTATGCCTGTGACCAATGCTCAATTAACCCATGGGGTTGCAGGAATCGGAGTCAGACCGTTACTAACCCACCAAACCCACTGGTAACCTGATGAAGTTGCAGCAATTGTAACTGAAACCCCCAAAATTAGACTTTTTGGATGGCTGGTGGAAAGTGAAAAACCCACATGGCTATTTTCCAGTTTTTCCAAAGGTGAAAAATGCCTTGTGGACACCAAAATTGGCAGTCACCCTCGCATCACCAGAGACCCAGCTACTAGATTAAGGGTGGGAAAAGTGGGACTGAAATGAAACCCACAATGACTACCCCACCCAGGTAGCAAACTCCATCAACCCCTCCTCTCGAGGTCCCCCAACTGGGAGCCAATCTCCTGGCCACAGCAACACCACCCTGTCCAATGGTGGTGGTGGCAGCATCAATGCATGGGATAGACCCCAGATGGAGCTGGTGACCCCTCTCCCACCCATGCTCTGGAGCACGACAAAGGAAGGGAGAGAAGCCCCCATGCACTGAAGGCAAGAGGTAGGGAAGGAACAGCGAGGGGACCTGTGGAACACTAACTCTGCTGCTCCCAGGTGAGATCCTTCCACTACCTTTGCTCACCTCTCCACTTCTACCCCCATCACAGCCACACCCTAGCTAGTACTGTGAGCATTTCTAACAAACTGGCTTCAATAGTTCTAACTTCAAAATGAATGCTTTGGAGCCATCTTTGCAATGTTTTCTCACTCCCATGCTGTTTCCTGATTTCTTTTAGTTCTCACAAATGAGCATAGCAGGCAATTGCTTGACACTCACTCAGTATTGTAGGAGCTATGCAATAATTAACATGTTCCATTGTAGAATTGCTACTGTGTGTATTGCACTGCCTGACACATGCTCGCGCCCCACATTTTATGTCAATTGCTTCATTTTTTTTAGCTCTCAGAATGGCAGCATCCAAGGCACTTGCATAACTAACTAACTTAAATAATGAAGATTCGTTATAAAATGTAGCTCGGCTTTTCAAAGCCGCTGGGAGCTGAGCACATCTTATAAACAAAGGTCATGATCCTGCACAGCTGCATGCACCCAGAGGTCTGCCGGAGTGGAATCCCTTTCTGGAGTGGAGTCTAAAATTGCATATTCGTCTATGTTTAAAGCCCTCCTACAACCTAGAGTTGAAAGAACCCAGAAGGGTTTTACTTAACCTGTATACATGTTGTATGTACATCTCCCTTTGATGTTAATGGGTGTTTAATGCCTAGATCAGGGAGAGGCAGGGTATGCTTAGGGTTTAAAACCATTGGTGTGGGACTTGGGAGAGCTAGGTTCAATTCCTAGCTTTACTGCAATCTTCTAGTGTGACTTTGAGCAAGTTACTTAATCACTCATGCCTCAAGATCCATCAGTAAAATGGGGACAATAATACTTCCCTACCTCACAGGGGTACTGTGGGACTAATTCACTACCATTAGGTGTTCAGATACTGATGGATGAAGATGTTATGAGTGCCTAGGCAGAACAAGCCCCAAAGGCTAGATGCGCTGCATGGGATGAGTATAAATAATGCATAAGGGAGTGACACTAAATGATTAAATGCTGTGAGATATTTTCACAATGATTGCTTTGATAGCAATTTGGCCTGTATTTTCTACATATCTCTATGCTGAGACACTGGATTTGGTAATCACTTCTGTTTATGTAAGCTTGTGATGTATTTGAGTACTATAAACATGCATAGCCCCTAACAGACAAAAGTCATGAACCAGAGCCTGACACCCCCCTCCCCACACACACACGCACACACTTACCAGCAGGTATACTGCTCACTCTCCCTGTGTGCAGCACACAGCTGCTATTTTGTTTTTAGATTTGCAGCTGCAGCTTTTATGGCGGACACAAACATGCATTCAACTCACCAGAATAAGTTTTGTTCTAGTGGTTTTCTCTTAATTTAAAATAAGTGGGTGTGTTCATTTTGCATGAAAACATAACATTTACTAAGTGGACTACAGACCAAAAAGATTAGAAAACGTTTAGGTGGCTGGTTAGCTCTTTTTGTCAAGGGGTTAAGTCTTGTGGAAAAAAAATTCCATTTTGATGCTGGAAGGCACTCAGCTGGTTAGATTCTGCAGGCTCCCATAATGACAACTCTGCTGTTACAATGTCTAGGGGAAAGTTAAGACTCTTATTTTTAATCGGCTTTTTATTCTACAGTAATAGTGAAGGACTTTTCTTCAATTCAATAAAAAAAAGTAGATAGAATAGTAAGTGGTCCTGATTTCCATATATATATATTTTAATTTACAACCACCATTTTAATGACTGGATTTCTTTTGTCTGCTTTGAGTCTTCCAGGAAGAAAATTAATCTCTAGAAGGAAAATCTTTCAGAAGCCTCAGTTTATTGCTTGTTTCAAAGATTGGATTTTTAAATATAATGTTACAGTATGTCTAATCAGAGTAACTGGAGTGCAGGTCTCCTATCTGCTGTGAATAACGGTGGGATTACAGTTTGCTTTAATCTATACTATAAGGGATAGACCCTCAGATGGCACAAATGAATGTAGCTGCACAGCATCAATGGAATTTTTCTGATTTACACCAGCTGAGGATCTGGTCCTTAATTTAAACCCAAGGGTCTGTGCTATTACTATTGCATACTTTCCAGTGCTTAATGCTTTAATGTTTCTCCCTTGAGAATAGAATATGTCTGTGGATTAAGCTGAGATGTTCTCATGGCAGAGTCTGAGGAGCTAATGTGCATCTTTGTAACTAATGATGCAAAGCTTGTTTTGATGATCTTAAAGAATTCCAGCAGGCAAAATAAGGAGTGTAATGAGAGTTGATTTATCCAAAAATAATAGAGGCTGGTTTTCCGAGTGCACTTAAACAAGAATAAAATAAAGAATTATCCCAGGCTTTGGTCCAACCTCAGTACACATTGAAAAATGCACTGCTCTTGCCCTTTCTTTTTCTATTTTCCCTATCAAAAGAAATCAAATGAGATGCCAGGATGTACAAAGACTTTTTACATGAACAAAAGTTCCTGCTTGTTTAAATAAATAAATAAGATATTTTAAATGAGTCTGTAATAAAGAATGACACAAGGCAGGCTGGTAAGAGACTGCTCTTCATTTCCTAGTTATAGTCCCCTAATGTGTACTAGGGTTATTAAAAACTCTAGTGTTGATTATTATATTTTCTCTTGTCCTTCCCTTTTGTTCAGTTTTGTTGAAAATCTAAGCTAATAATAAAAAAAATCAGTCCAAAATAACATTCTATTAACAGCCAATCAATAAAACAGGCTGGAGGGCAGCTTTGACCTGGTTATCAGCAATTCTGCCAATAGGTAGGTATCTAATTTTATTCAGGCAGGGACAGCCTTTTCTGTTATCCATATACAGAGCCTACCACAACGAGGCTTTGCTCACTGACTGGGCCTGTAGGTGCTACTGTAATACACATAAATAATACTCTAACTGTTAAGATTCCCATAACTTAGCTTGATTGTATGGGTTTGCAACATAACGGTCAATCAACTCACCTCACTCAGCTGAATTTTGTAAGGAAAATGAGCCTGTCCCATTGGTTCATGGATGACGGTGTTCTAGAACTTTTTTAATGAATTTGTCTAGCAATTTGCAGTCATCTTTATGTTCCCACTGGCAAGTATGGTAGCTCTCCAAGGCTCCGCACTTGCTATATGTAGCAGTGGGGAGAATTTCTCTTCAACACCATTTGCTTCCAGGTAAATTTGGAAGCACAGCAGCTGCCTCCTCTGCCAGGCTCCCTTTCTGATTGAATGAGGGCTGTGTTTCAGCCTCATTCCCTTGGACTGCTACTTTTCAGATCTATCCTTATAGCAAATAGAGATTCTTAACTAGTTCATTTTTTCTTTATAATCTGCCAGATGATCCCGTAGCTCTGTGTACTTGGATAAACTCAGTGATATTTACAATACACATCTGTAGTTATTTATTTGCAGGGTAGTAGCACATAGGTGCCAAGTGTTGTACAAAAAGATGGTCCCTGCCACAAAGAGCTAGGACTGCTGTCGTCAGTCATTTGTAGTGAAGACACTAATAGTTAGCTGCTTTTGGACAATTAGGATTTTAGCTGCCAGTGCAATTGGTAATACAAGTCAATTAATTGCTTTTGGGTTGCTGTGTAACTTGTAGCTGATGTGCTAGTAAATCACTGTAATAAAAGGGAATGGGCCATGCGATTGGGTCAGGTGTATAACCTCTAGTTAACCAGTATGGGGTTTAACTGGAGACTAAGTCCAATTAGGCCATGGGGTAGCACCTGGAGGTGTGTGTATAACTGGTGATCAAACTCAGCCCCGCCCTCCTAAAGATAGGAGCAGAGGGGGAAAAGAGACTAGGGAGAAGATGCAGATGAAAAGTAACTGGGTGTTTCGTTTCTTGGGCTAAAGGTTGAGAGAAGCTAGGGAGGCCTGAAACTTTGGTGAGCCAGAAAGAAGCCTGGGCGGCTGTGGCACTGAAGCCTGGAGGCAGAGGTAGATTGCCCTGAACCAGGGGGAAGCCAAAGTCAGAATGAGCCTGCAACATCTGCTCTGTTGGGTGGACTGTTTCCTGGTCTTAATGACTGAACCATATTAATGAAGTGTGGGTTCTCAATCATACAGAAAGGAGAGTTTGTTGCATAAACAAACTAGGAAATTTTTTCATCAATTACCTTTTTTTGTAATCTGCTGGTTCTTATCACAAACTTATCTATGGTTGTTTCTGAATGATGGAGATTTTTTTTTTCTTTTTGCTACAGGTGATCTACTGTGGCTATGTGATATAAATGATGAGACTGAAACACTATCATTGCACATAACTCTGAAACTATAGAAAATGATGGTGATCTTGAAGGTGGATAGTCTTCAGAATCCTGTATGTTGAGGATGGATTCTCCTAAACAAAATAAGTCAATGTCGTTATTTAATTATTATTACCATACTGCTCATTTA
Organism: Terrapene triunguis; assembly: GCF_002925995.2. Taxonomy (NCBI): domain Eukaryota; kingdom Metazoa; phylum Chordata; order Testudines; family Emydidae; genus Terrapene; species Terrapene triunguis. The sequence continues at coordinate 11,103,708 of NW_020664471.1, forward strand.
ATATTACTCATTGCATTCACTGACACTCAGTACTACTTTAAAGGTGAAATTGTAAAAGGAAGATCTGCCTATTTCAACTATTTATTTTTTATCACAATTGCATCTAAAATGACAGTACCATAGAGTAGCAACTATATTTTTTGCTCAAACATGAGAATTCAAGACTAGTCCAGAAGGAAGAGAGGCCGTCCTCAAGAAAGAAGTACAAAATAAAAACGTTTACCAACCTGCATGTTCAGACATGTTCCTTTCATCATCTTCAACGCAGCTTCCTCCTGAGAAGGAAACCTTCTCATGATGATGTTTCATTCTGGCAACCAGGCCTTGCATTTCTTTGTTGGACTGTTTGCATTTTGCACACATGCCTGTCTTACCCACAGATAGAGGAACTTCATTAAAATACTCCCAAACTGGGTCTCTTTTGTGGCCTGCTGCCATTATAGGTTTTCCCTTCTAGTGAGAGAATGATATGGTAGATCTCAAATAAATGAAGGTTACCCTCAGAAAGACCTCAAGACTTCTGGAATATGCTGCTCAAACAATTTCACTTTTGTTTCTACTGCCTGTCCCTCCCTTCTCACATTTATCTCCAGACTTCTCCTTGTCCAGATCTATTCCACCCCCAACAATCTTCTATTCATTTAACTTTTTAAACTTAGCACTTTTAGAGAGAGGTAAGGGATTGACTCTGTGTACACAAATTTGCAGAGGGACAATAGGGTTGATGTCTGTTATTTCTCTCCTCCATATATTATTTATTTATTGTAAAACATTTTTGCTGTTAACAAGCATGTTATCTCTGGAGACACAAATCCACAGTTTGAGAACTGCAAAACTAAGCATCTCTGATGGTATCTTCTAGACTGAGCACTGAGTCCCATTGGGTAAATAGAAAGATTAACCTAAATAATCTATACAGAAGCCCCTGGAACACCATGATGAGATATCTTTGAACTATAATGTATCTTAATTAAAACTATCTTTAGATAGGTTTTTTCCTCAAAAAGCATTTTATAAAAAAAAATCTGATTTGAAGACCTCTAACTTGTCTAAGTAATTTTTAACTTGTTCTTTCCCTATTTTAGACTCTGATCCTACCTCATTTTCACTAGCATTCACTATTTAGACGTCCAATCACCACCAACCTTCTTGGTGAAAACCAAAACGAAGTCAATAAGCACCTCTGCCATTTCCACATTTTCTGTTATTGTCTTCCCCACCCCCCTCATTGAGTACTGGGCCTACTCTGTCCTTGGTCTTCCTCTTGCTTCTAATGTATTTGTAGAATGTTTAGCTTGTTTCATTTAATGTCCCTAGCTAGTTTGATCTCGTAATATTTATCTAAATTTATTTATTTAAATATTTATCTTCTGGATTGAAATGAAATGGGGTTCGGAATCTTAAACTAAGATTGACTAAATGTAGCTTTGCCTCTTACAGACAGAACATTGATCTGCATCATTTAATTAAATTTTATGTATTGAGCCCTCTAATCCCTGTTTCTCAGATGTAATTGAAGCAATGAAATTCATTCTACTGAATTCCAAAGGTGTGCAATGTGTTGGAATATCTATCAAATGTAAGGGTGTGCTGTATGCTATACTAAACCCTCCTTGGCAATGCAGCAGGCAAGGGGAAATGGTATTTGTTACTAATCATCATGTAATTAAACAGCTGGTTATATGGAAATGAATGTCTTCGTGTGTGTTTAAAAACAAAACAGACATGGAGCCTAGAAAGCTGAAGAATGATGTGTTGCACATATATTACAGTGCTGGTGTAACTTTAACTAAACACTGGCTGAGTTGTGCTCAGTGCCCAAATCAATTTTGTGTTCCCTGATCCACAGGGCTGCTGGAGGCAAATTCCGTTGGGGCTAACTGACAGCTAGCTGCAATGACACTGAAGGGGCTGTCATTCTGGTCAGGCATTGCTGAAGCACAGTGCTTTCCTGCCATGTCTCTTCCCTATCTAGAATACTCCATAGAGCCAGTTATTTTCAACCCAGAGATTCCCCAGTGCTGAGGATATCCCTAGCTGGCCACTTAGACCAGCTAAAAGGCTGCATTGCTCTACTAGAATCAGGACCGCCCAGAGGGGGGGGCAAGTGGGGCAAGTTGCCTCAGGCCCGGGGGTCCCGCGAGCCCTGGCTGAGAATTCCTTTCCTGGCTAGAGGCGCCTTTTTAATTTTTACTCACCTGGCGGCGGTCTGGGACTTCAACGGCGGGTCCTTCAGTGCCGCCGCTGACTCGGAGCGCATGAAGGACCCGCCACCGAAGACTCAGAGCGCCACCCAGTGAGTACAAGCGCCGCAGCGAGTGGCACCTTTTTTTATGTCCGCTCCCCCGAAATTGCTTTCTCCCAGGCCCCCTGAATCCTCTGGGCGGCCCAGACTAGAATGGCACATGGCTGCCTTATCAGGGAAGAGAATCTGTCCCACTGCTTTAAAGCAAAGAAAGTTTTAGTTGTTGATCAAGCTCTTGTCCCTAGTCTGTCTGGGATCAATGCAGAGATAATGGGATTAAACAGCAAAGCAAAAATTGTTATAAGGTCAAACAAATTGTCTGGATGTGGCGAATGAGGGGGTTAGGAGTACCATGTTTTATGAATATGATATGCCCCTCAGATTACCTGAGTCATATTAATCAACCTGGCTGCCAGGAGTCAAATCAAAGGATGGTGATAAGGCAGAAATAAACTGGAAATGAAAAGATGACACACAGTTCTGGAGGAAACCATGGAAAAGCTGTTTTGAGGACTATCCCCTACCTGGCTCCACCAGGGCCAGAACAGTTTATGCTTCCCAAGTTTGAGCCTAGGATCAGAGCGAATCCTAAAACTACAATGTCCTGGCCTCAGAACAGAGGAGGGGGAGTGGGTTGTCAGCAGATGGAAGCTAACACCCTGATTGTTAGAGGGAGCATGCTGCAAGCAGGACAGGTAGGCTCTCCCGACTCCGAGATGGGAATAAGCTGGACCTCCCAGAACTCTGGGTAGAGAAGTTAAACTCAGGTAAGGAAGTCTGCCTCTAGGTCTCTTGTTGTGGTAACCCATTTTCCTAAAGGCCGTGTACCTGTGCGTAATGCATAAAATGTGCTTTGTTTCAAAGACGTTTCCATATCACTGCAAAGATTTGCTATCAGAGGTACCCAAAGGGAAACACTTGTGTCAAAACTGAGTTGGACATATCATTAATATGGTTGGGATGGGGGGGGATCCCAGAGATCTAGTCTCAAAGGGTGCATCGACAGTGGGGAGGAGGGATCCAAAACCAAAAACCCATGGCAGTGAGTCTCAGAGCCCAGGTCAACTGCCTCAGGCTTATTATGGGGCTAAAAATGGCAGTGTAGGCTTTACTGCTTGGGCTGGAGGCTGGGCTCTGAGAGCCACTCACCAGGTTCATGCCAGCAGGCTCCTTGCAGCTTCCTCCCTGAATTGCTTCCTACCATGCCTGTCAGCAGGCCTCTCCCACAGCCTCTGTAAATTCACCCTTCTCTCAGGGCAGGACTCCCCTGGAATCCTCCAATAAATCCCAAACCAAGGGTATAAAGTTAAGCTAACTTTTGCCTTCCTCAGGCTTGACCTTTCATGCCTCTTAAGGGTCCCTTGCTGTGTTCCTCAATTGAGCATTTCCAGGGCTCTCTCCCTGATATCAAGAACCTGCCATTTTAATCAGGGCTCCTCACCACTGGAGCCTGCTTCACACCAGTGGTTGCTCTGTCTTCCTCCTGGCCTCCCGCCAGCCTTCTCTCCTCAGGTGAGGAACTCAGGACCAATTCTTCCCCTAGGCTTCCTCCTTGACCTTTCCCTAGTCTCTCCACTCTAGTCCCAGAGTGACTGCAGCGTTTCTCCCTGCAGCTTCTTACTCTGCATTTCCTCTCTTTATAAGAGCCACCCAGCTTCTTCCCCAGCTATAATTAAGACAGGCCAATCCTCCACGTACAGCCAGGCCCACACTGACCCTTTCATTGCCTGGGTGAGGTACATAACCCATCCCAGGAGGACATTCAGTAAACATCCACAGCTTCCTCTTTGTGCTTCCTTTACCAACCCCAAATCCAGTTAGCTCCCTTCTGCTAAGGTAGGAGAGAATTGAGGTCCAAATTCCCATGTTAACCTTTAACCCAAAGAAAGAGCAATCCCCATTTACAACTTTGAGCATTCTAGTATATTGGTGGTCTTGGTTCAACACAGGTTTATTTATATATATATATATATATATTCAGTGAGAAGCACTAGGTGGCGTGTCCAGATCATACTATGATGTATGTCCTAGACACTGGGATTACTGCATGTCTCTTGATGTGCATTATTTAGTGTAAGAATACAAATCAGCCTATAGTTATGGGCAATTGTTTGCTGTGGATATAATGATATCAGACAGACTGACAACTGAACTAGAACCGTGTCTCCTTTGTAGAAGACAGATTTTAAAAATATAGATATACTATTGAGAGACATTTCTATGGGACTCGTCACCATAGTATGTGGGCCCCACACAACCATTTAGCAAGGTTGGGGAATATTGTTATTGCCATTGTAAAGATGGTACAGAGATGAAAGCCTATTTCCCTACATTTCTGAGAATTTCTAATAATTGTGGGTACATGACATAAGATACACAGGCTGCAGGGCCAAATTAAGGTATAAGATAACTAAACTGTAGTTTAGTTCCTTGCAATATGAGGGGCCTCTAAAAAAGAAAAAACTGACTCCATTTCAAATTTTACCAAAATCGGTTGATAAATAAAGGAGATATGGGAAAAAGAAGATTCTCTCTAAATATAGACATTTTTGTTCAAATATGACAAAAATATACACATCTGACTACACAAATACGCTTACCCTACCCTTACCCTTCACTAATTATTCATTATTGATAGGCGGGAGACCAGAGCTAAGGGGAAAAAAACAATAATTGCACTTGTAAAATTAGTATTTCTATGAGTAAGTCTGCTATCAGTCTCCCAAAGCCGTGTTTTGTTGGCCAGCCGCTACTGGTAAAATTCTGACTGTGCCTTCATAACTTATTTAAATAAATAAATAATCTCACTGCCAATAAAATCGGAAAAAATGTGAGGTCAGAGATGGCAGTGTCATGAAGCAATCCTACCAAGCTCATACTCCTTTGGGACTTGTCCTAGAAGTGACATCATGTATAGTGTCCCCCTTGGCTGGTAATAGCTGGAAGGCCACCATCTTTTGTTTATGGTCCAGCACGCTCAGTTCTTAAGTTTCTTAAGTGTTAGTGTGTTCTTTCTTCTTTTAATCGTACATACGTACAATTGTGTGTTTTAGTGCGCACGCCACTTTGTGCTTCATGCGCTGTCCATGCTTCACATGATTGAGTTTGCAGGTGATCGTCTTACGGACTTGGATCTAGTGGATCTTGAGGAGGATAAATTTGTGTTGGCTTCCCTCTGTCAGTTTCGGGAACCTTCACAGTAAAGATCAGAGAGCACTGACAAAAGGATAAATAGAGGGTTTTGAGAGAAGTGAAGGAACATATACATATATATCAAAATATTCTGAGTATTTAGTTTGAAATAACTTGCTCACCATGTGCATATATGATTTAAAGCCTATAATATTCATTATATTTGCATGAATATAGCTAGTTTTTCCTCATGTTCTTAATGCCCATCTAGAAATTACCAGTCTTTTTTCTGGTAAATTATTTTTCTCTTTTGCGCATGTAGCTTGTTGTCACTCTGTGTGTTCAAGGTGTTTACTCAAGATTAATTAATGGTCCTGGGGGAGACAGAGGATAGAGAAGCAAACGCAAAGAGAGATGTCTGTCTAGAAAATGCTGCAAGAAAATCTATCTGCCCTAAGCATTCTGTGCATTGAAAGTGACAAACTCCGTAGTTTATCATTTGAGGACATGATCAATGACTTTGCTCTCCAAAAATCATGAAAGAAAATATTTTACATTTCAGTGTTAAAATTAATGTGATGTGCAAACAGACATACTGCAGGTTGTACTGCTTCCATTAAGTAAGCCGGTCTGTGTAACAGTAACTGCTTTTGTGTTGCTGTAGATATAAAGTTTTCATAGCTATTCATTAAGAAATCCAGATGAAAATGTTAATTTGAAACTATTTTATAATGCAAACAGGCATATTACAAGACATTTGTTTTACTTAGATTATTCTATTTTTACAACTTTGCCTTTGTATATAGCAAATATAAAGCTTTTGTGTTTATTTTTCAATGTCCTTTCTATGAAAATAATAAATTATTTTTTTAACCTCTTACACTTGGCATATCTGAGGGCCTCAGAATGTCAAAATCCAGTCCTGCCAGGATGTGATTTTCAGAAGCATGGGCACCCACAACTCTGGTTTAGTCAATGAGAGCTGAATTCACTGCACCTCTGGCAACTCCCGAATGTGGTAGCTAGGCCACTACTAAGCAGCAGGCAGCTCTCTCTAGTAAGCAGCATGCCCTGAAAACGCAAAAGGTGATTTTATTTTGTCAATGGAGATATCCGTTAATACCATTTGAGGATCTGGTCCTAAATTTCCAAAGAGCCTTCTAAGCTGTGTCTGCAAACTTTATGAACTTGCACAAGTAAATAACCATATTTGTGTGTTAAATATACCTTCTAACCTGCCAATGCAGGTTTTTTCTGGGACATTTTAGAAACTCTTTGAAAAATTGGGCCCTGGTTCAGTGATACATATTACAAGTATTGACTCTGTCAGTTTGTCCCTTTGTGGGCATAGAGTAAAAGCCTGCTTACAGTATATCCTTTCCCAGTTTGTACGGTTTCATTAGTCAAATCAAGTCAACATGTGCCTGGGAAATGTAAATCAATGTGTTTTTTCCAGTTATTTAACATTAGACAAGTTGCAGTAGGTAAGTCGCAATGAGAAGTTCAAACACCTTCTCAGCAAACTCCTACAGTTGCTGGTCCTCACCTCTGCAATTCCCCATTTTAAAAAATAGTGCCTCAAACTGATTTTCATGTTTGTTTGTGGGTTTTTTTGGCTTGACCCAAAATAATTTTTTTTTTTATAACTTTTCGGTTTGGCCGTTGAACCAAAAAAATCAGTTATTTTCACAGTTCTACTTAGAGTCCCCCAAACCTTAGCAGCATTGATAGGTCTATTTATGTAGGGAAAAGAGATATGGGAGTGCCAAGTTAGGCAGCTGGTGAACACCTCGTGCTGCCACCTGTCCTGGTGGAATCTGATTTGCTCAGGATATTGTGATAGACTCTTGTCTTTTTCTGAAATACTTCTATACGTCTGGCCCAGCTCCCATTAAAGTCAACAGAAAGCCTGCTATTGATGTCAATGGAAGCTGGACCAGGCTCACAGTGTTCGATATGGCAAGATGGTCACTGAGGGCACTCAGCAACTCCCAAAACTGGGCCCCTCTTCTGTAAACTGGGAGCCCAGGCTTTCCCCCACTTCTATCATTCACTTCAGTAGGAACAGAAGCAGGCACTAACCTGGCACAACCACAGCTTCAGATAAAGTACGCATGAGCCAGCAGGTGCTTACTGAAAAGATGATGAAGAAACTGCAACACATTCCCTACAATTCACTGTCAAGAATAAACTTCCAGGGAGTGATATAACAAACAGGTTAATGGTATGTGGCAGAGCTCTTAATCGGAAGCTATGGAGGTTTGGAACATAAATATAGGTGAATAGCCCTACCAAAACCTGCACCAGCAAACATTTAGGTAGCTGTATATTCTGGGAGTTTAGGAATACACTAAGTGTCTACTCCATGATGTTCCTGTACAACTGCAAGAATAGAGATTAGGCAATGTGAACCCACTTTGTCCCCTAAAATAAAATTGACTGTCCCAAAAAGCATTTCATTTCCTTGCATTGTACTGAATACCATAAAAAATGGACACAAGCAGAGTTTTCTCTAAGTAATACGAACAAAACCTCTTCCCCTAATTCAGCATTGCAAAATGGATTAGGGAACTGGAAACACTGGATTAGGTGGCCCAAGTAGAGCAGTAGATATCCCACTGGCAGTGCTCATCTTGCTGCATCCTCATCACCATGTTTACCTGTGCCATTCAAATGCTATTCTCTTATCTTCACAAGAGCCTCTATGTTTTCTTCCATGCAATCCCTTATGCTTGTGGGAAAACTCCACATCACAATCCAGACAGACTTGCAATGCATTAATTTCTGCAAAAAGCCACTGGCTGCTAATGACTCAGGTGAGGAGTTGACTCCTGTCTATTCTGTAAAATGTGTTCAGTGAGCTGGTACCTTGACCTCCCACTCCCTGACCCCTCCATGTGTCTGCTTCATCTGCTTGTCACACCTTGTCATAAACCTAGACTGAGAGCTCTTTATGGCAGCAATCATCTTATTCTCTCTTGTCTGTGCAGTGCCTAGCACAATGGGGCTCTGATTCTTGATAGGGGACTGTGGGTGCTACTGAAATGCAAATAAATGATGATCCTCTCTCTGGGCTGGATTCTGCTCCCCTTGAAGTCAGTGACAATACTCCCATTGACTTGAAGAGTGCAGCTTGGAGTCCTAAAAGCTCCAAGCTGCACTTCCTATTTTAAGCCATGATTAAGTGAAAATTAAATACTGAAGCCGAACAAGGGGAGACATTGCGTTCCTGCTGAAGAAGAATGAAAGAGAGTTACGCAGGGAGGTGAAGACAGTGGACAATGCCTGAATGTGAATCTTTGTGTGTGTGTGGGGGGGGGCCCTGTGGAGTTCTTCCCCATGTTTTTTCCTCCCTCCCACATCTGTCTTTTTAGCTCTCCTGTTATCTTTTCTCTTTCTAGCTCCCTTCTGCCAGTGTTCTGCTTTACCATATTCCAGCATTGATCCCCTGCTGCTCTGCTCCACTCCTCTGAGAGCTAAGCTAGCAATGCAAGCAGCAGCCATGTCAGTGAAAATGTCTTAAGTCTCCCAGTGGCCCCTCCACATATGAATCAGTTTTTCTGACAGGGCTGTTGCAGCTGCCAGTAAGGCAGAACAACAGGAATGCACAATTTCATTCTGCTCTATTTAGGGCCATTCACCATGCTCAGCAATGTGGGATCTGAAGCTCTGAACAGAGAGGACAGAGACAGGACCAAAGTTTCCAACTAGAGCCGTGGGAAATTGACAAATTCCCCTTACCCCTCAAAATTAGCTTTACATAAGGTTTTGACTAAACTCAGTTTCAGCTGCAAGTGCTACCTTTGCTTGAAAAGGAGGCATTTTCATTTGGAAAAAGTCTGATTTTTGCTTGGAAAAAAATGGCATACCTTAGCAAAAATTCCAGTTCACACTGAAAGGTAAAAAACAGTGAAAAGATCAATGGGCTTAAAGCTATTCAGGCTGGATGGCTCAAGGCATGGGCTGTGGAGGCTTAGGCCTGGTCTACACTGGGGGGGGGATCGATCCAAGATACGCAACTTCAGCTACAAGAATAGCGTAGCTGAAGTCGACGTATCTTAGATTGAATTAAAATTACTTACTTCGCGTCCTCGCGGTGCGGGATCGACGGCCGCTGCTCCTCTGTCGACTTTGCTTCCACCTCTCGCCCTGCTGGAGTTCAGCAGTCGATGGGGGAGCGATCGGGAGACACTACACGCAATAAATCGAACCCCGATAGATCGATCGCTATCCTTAGACTCAGGTTGCCAGTTCAAAGACACAAGTGGCTGAATATTGTTCCTGAAAAGTTATTTAATAGCACATGTAATAAGAGTTGTTGGTCTTAATCCAGTTCCTAGTGGGCATATGTCCGTATCAGAATTGGCATCTTTGCTGTCTTTAGAGCTACGTAGAGGATTCCTTCTGAAAGGAGACCTGGCTACTCTTTTTCCTTCCATGTGCCAGCTCGGCTTGTATTGTTGTTGGCTGTGCTAATATGGAACCTGTTCCTTGGACAGACATTGCATTTCAGGCAGCAGGGCTGTACCTTTCAGGCCCCAGTACTCTTAAGCACTGATTTCACTCAAATTTTATAAAAACATTCCCATCCTACGTCGTGTGGCCATGTCTGCGTTCTCTGTAAATGGCCTGTGCATTGGAACTGCAAGTAAAGGTTGTCTTGTGGTTAAGGCAGACTCGTGAAAATCAAGAGACCTGGGTTTTGTTTCTGCCTTGAATTTTGTGTGACCTTGGGCAAATGGGTTAGTGTCAGGCAGAATCTAGCCCTTATGTGGGTGCATGCTGTGCAAAAATCCTCCTTTCCTCCCCTGCACAGCTAAAGTCAATGTGGAGCAGAATGGCAGCCCCTGAGCTCACAAAGGGATGGAGGAGGGAGAGGGGGGGTGGAGAGTAGGAGAAGTTATGGATGTTTCTCTCAACCTTTCTGATCATGGATACATGCGTTAAAGGGAATTGAAGCTTGCAAGCTCCCCCACAGCGCTCCCGAGGATACCTTCAGGGCTCCCCTGGTGCAGCTTCATCCAAGGAGGGCTCTGCCTACAAGGCCCAATTCAAACCTCAATATCTCTGCACCTCAGTTTCATCACCTTGAAAATGGGGACTGTGACACTGCACCCCATATTTTTCATAGTTATATGATTATGATATGATGCAATTTGTACAAGATGAGTCATGTGAGGTGTCATTGGAAAAGTTATGATTTGCTGAATATAATTATCCCATTTGTATGCAAGTATCATTTTTGTATCTGAAGTTATGCATATTGACTATGGATCTGTATTTCATAGTGCTTACTCTGGAAAACACGCACAGCTAGCCTTTCAGGTAAAACAATGATGAAGCTAGAGAGTGCTAATGGCTCATAAGCAAAGAGAATGGGCTATGGAAGAGTTTAGCCTTCCTGTAAACGTTTCAGGCAACCTGTAAGTAATGACTGCTAGGACTCAGCAAGGGCATGGGACCAGATTTCATGATACTGAACTCCATTTTGGGTACCTGTATTTTTCCACAAACTGGGCTGGGAACTGTTTTTGGAACAAAGGGTTCCCGCCATATGTTAAAGCTATATAAGGTGGGGTGTGACATTATCTAGTGGCCTCACTCCCCACACAAGAACGCTTCTGGAAACATCTGAGAAACAAAGACTGAACTGGGGGATGTGCTGGTCCCAGGCGAAAAGGATTTCTAGCCTGTGTATGGAAACCTGGTGGACTGCTTGTATCATCAGCCAGGTGAAAAACTGCTAATTCATATCCAATCTTTCTAGTATTTTAGGCTTAGTTTGCAGTTTTGTTTATTTACTAGGTAATCTGCTTTGATCTGTTTGCTGTCACTTATAATCACTTAAAATCTTTCTGTAATTAATAAACTTGTTTTTGCTTTATCTAAACCAGTGTGCCTTTGAATGAAGTGTCTGGGGAAAAAGCTCAGCTTGGTTAACACAGGCTTGTTGCATGGTTTTTCCCACATTGAGGGGAGAGTGAACTATTTATGAGCTTACATTGAACAGATCCCTGTGCAGTGCAAGACAGTATATTGGGTTTAAACTCCAGTGGGGGGTGCGATCCTGGGGAGTTGGGAAATTGGCTGGTGTCTCCTGCTTGTCTTTGAGTACTTAAGTACAACACTCAGGTAGCTCAGTTTGGGTATGTGGCACCACTTGCTGTCGTGTTGGGTAATAACAGGGCCTGGTGAGGATAGCTGTAAATCTCCAACAACGCAGTGTGTGCAGGGCCAGCCCAGCTGGGTGGTTAGTGGGGCACAGCGGTTCCCATGGCTCCCAGACTGCACCCTGGGGGGGGGGGTGACAACCTGTCACAGGGACCATACAGCATACTCTGCAGAGCTATTGTGAGGCTTCCTGTGTCCCTAAAGCACTGAGAGATGTTTGGGTGAAAAGGGCTCTAGGCTGCGCAGTATTACTGGCATGCATTGCAGTGCACTGTGTGCCACCTCTATTCTGTCCCCAGTTGGAAAATCATCCAGGGAGAAATGGAGGTGGGAACACTTGACACTTTTTTTAAAATTTTCCTTAAATAAAACCATTTAGTTTCCACAGCAGTGCCTTCAAATCAATTCTTCTCTTTAAGAGCACTAGCTATTTTAATCTGTATTTTTACTAGCCTACAGCTCTATCCACTCTCCACATTCAGGTACCCATCAGTAATGTATTATGATTTGAATGATTGAATTCATTGAACAGCAGAGGGAGAAAATCCACACCGGGACTCATCACCTGATTGTCCCTGCGAGAGCATAAGACAGCTTTTCATACAATGCTGCAGTAGAGAAAGATTTGATAGTCTAAATTAAATACTGCACCATTTGAAAAGCACACACACGTGTTGTGATTCTCTTTGAATGCTTGCCATTTGTTTTACAATCATTTTAAATTGTATCCACAACAAACGTTATCTGCATCAAAAAGCCAGCATTGCTTCTTACTAATGCACAGTCAGGAGGGAAATTGTTCAGAAGGTAACATGCTCTAGTGGCTAGAACCCAGGATGTGGAGCTGGACTCCTGAATTCAGGCTCAGAGCCTGGCAAACAAAAGTGGAGATGCTGGGGAGAAACCATAACAATTGGCTCTGGGTACTCCAGTCACAGTTTTTAACACTAGGTGCAAGTTTCTGCATTTTGGGAGATTATAGGCAAAAATGACAGACAAAATTGAAAACATAAAAGGCAAGCCTTCTTCTAGCTGTTTGGAATGCTACAATAACTTGCCAGGGGCAAATTAAATTCTATTCATGCACCAGAAAATGTGCATCCAAATCCTGGGCTCCAAAGCTCTCCTGTAGTTCACATTTATAAGTGTCAATAGTGATTTTTTTTTCAATAGGTTTGCTTTTTGGCACCACTTAACCTGCTTTATTTAAATAACTATCCTCTTGTCCATTTACCCCCAACAAAACTAGCATTCTTTGCCCACCTACCAACTGCAGCCAGTTCTCCCGGTCCCCCTCTAGCCCTGAATAAATGTACTATAAACACAAGTGTTTGATTTTATGTAATATTTTTACCCATCAAGTTTCCATTAACAGTTAAACAAATTGAAGTTTATTGGCCTGATTCTCTGTAGACTTGCACTGGTATAAATCAGTTCATACTTTGCACACCACATCTCTACATCTCTCTTTCCTCCACACCCCCATGATCCTGTCTCCCACCAGCAAATTCATAACTAGCCTTCCTCCACATGAACCAAACTGATCCCAGATTTTCCCCTTCCCTTTCCCCCAAGCATACTCACAATCAGCCCTTCACCCTCCAACAAACTGATACTCTGTCCTCTCAGGCTCCCTCCATGTCAAATTGGTCTGTGTCCTCCAGCCTTCCCAGCAAAGTCAACCTTGTCCTCCATCCAGCTCAGCTGCATGCCTTTCTTTGTAACCAAAAGAGGTAAATGTACTCATAGACAGGCAAAGAGTCCCACACTTGGGAAAACGGAACATGGAGTTAGAAGCATAATGAAAATTATCCTGCTGCTGTGATACTACAGTTGCTAATTTGTATTTAGTAACTTTATGCTTAATGTCAATATTCTGGCAATGATCCATCCTTACATGTTCTTTGTCAGGGACAGGCAGTTTCTTTTAAAAAACAAAACTTTTGGGGGACTCAAAAGGCAGACAAGAAATTCCTTCTCGAGCTCAACTCACTGCAAGGGTCTAGCCTTGGCCACACTGAACAGAGCTGTAACTAGGGTGGGACAAGAGGGGCAGCTGCCCAGGGTGCAGAGCTGGCAAGGGGCACAGAAATGGGGCAATGCAAGATCGGGCCCAGCGGCATCAACCACCCTCCCAGGGTTGGGCCTAGCAGTGTTGGCTGGAGTCCATGGGTGTAGTTTGGGGCGCGGGGAGGGCACTGCCCCACAAACAGAGGCCTGGGCCGGAATGGAGGGAGTATGGAGCTGCTTCTCCTGCCTACTGTGCCTCCGCAGCTGGACACCACGTCCTGGGTCCTAGTGCTGGTCATCTTCCCCTTCTACATGTTCAGGTGCCCTGCATAGCAAGCATCCTGTTTTCTGTACAAGGGTGAGTGCCCGTGGGGGGATGGTGGGTGATACAAACCAAAGCAATAAAGAAAAGTTGACCTAGAGTAGAATTGCTTCTTCACAACGGGGTATATGTTTTTTTATTATGTTCTTCAAATTGGCAAAAAGTCTCACATTTTGCACTCAGGGTCTACTGAAGTTTCTGTTTAAAGTCAATGGCAGTTGTTGCTAAGGATTTCAACAGAACCAAGTTCTGATCCTGAATGTTCTCCATTGCAAGTGTATCAAAGATGAGAAGCTCAGGAGTTGTCTTCAGTTACTGACGCTACCATAGTTGATCTCACTGAAGCTGAGTTGGTCAATAAAGGTTATTTGGCCTGTGCTAATTCCTTTTCCCTTGAGAACTTGTTCTTGGGCATCTCAATGCACATTATAAAGGAGGCACAACTTTGAGTTTATGGTCCCTGAACTAACTTACTCTTTAGACTCTCTTGTGTGTGTCGCTGGACCTGATTTATCAAGGGAACACAATTTTTATAGTCACCAGTGTTGTCTGGCCTCTTCTGTTGCCCTTTGTGTCCATATCTGAATCCCTTATTCTTTCTCCAACTTACACCTCTTCTACCCTCAAGGTCCACCATTGCAGCCTCCATCCTTATGGCTATTTTTTCCCCAGTAGTTTAGAAATTGCTCTGAAGGTTGTCAATGCCAGTCAGTGGTCAACTCTGGGTGATAGAAAGTGCTACTTCTGAAGTCTGGACCCTTCCCCACTAGGCTCTGAGCATGCTGTTTCCACAGCAGCCTGTCAGTACTTTTGACAACTCTAAGGGAAGCTTTGGAATCCCCATTGCTGGAGCTTTTTAAGAACATATTAGATAAACACCAGTCAGGGCTGGTCTAGACATACTTGGTACTACCTCGGGTGGGGTGGGTGGGGGGGAAGGAGATGGACTAGGTGACATTTCAAGGTCCCTTACAGCCCTTCATTTCTATGGTTCTGTCATGAGCTGGCTGAAGTCCCTCACCCCAAAAGTGTCTGTCAAATTGTTGGCTGTGCCCTAACTAAAATGCTTTACTATGGGAGCTCTCAGTTCCTCGTTCCAATCAGACATCCTCAGGAAGGAGAAGTTTATCTAGTACTAATTCAGAATGGATGAAGGAGGAATGAAGAATTTAACACTGTGTCCCTATGCTCTGTGCAGTCCTATTGTAATCCAAGGCCCAGAGCTTGCAAGGAGCTTTGCTCAGGCAAATCCCTTGTCCTCGTGGAGTTCCCTGACTTCATTATGTGCATATATGAGTACAAAGGGCTTTGCATGGGTCTGCCTACATGGAGCTTCTTGCAGGATCAGGGCTGTCGTAGGGAGAAAGAATTTGTAATTTTTGCATTATATGAATGTAATTTGTTTTTAGTATTATAGACAGGAATAACTTTACTCAACACTGAAACATAGACCTTTGTAGAGGGAGAAATTAATTATTGAACAGCACCTGGGCATACTGCCAAACAGTTTGTGGTGGGAAGTGAAAAAGAAAGTCGTCTTATTTCCAATTTTAGGAATTTTAGGCAGGCAGAATGTAATTTCCTAAGCTGTACCCCAAACCACTTACAACAGCTGTAATAACTGTAGGCCTCCAAGCACCTGCAAGGAAACCAATAAACTGGGAATCCAGTAATGTCCTTCAAATTTGATACAGTAATAAACCAGAAGCTTTGAAAATGGAAACACCATTTATAGATGGCACAGACCTTTTAAAGATAAACTACAATAAGAGCTCAAAAAGGGGAGCTGATGGTAAGAGCAAAGGGCAATGGATTTCTGAGAACTACTTGCTCTTGAAAAGCATTGCCTCAGAAATTCTGAGAGTCCAATTCCACTCTTACTGCCTTAGTGCCAGATGCAACCGTTTGAAACACTGCTTCAGCAGGAGTTTAAAACAAACTACTGATTTTTTCCTGTTCTGTTGCTTGTGATGTTTGAGAAACAAGGTTCTTCGGTGAATACTAAAGCTTTTTCACTAGATTTTTACATATACTATGAAGTTGCCAAGTACTCAAGAGGGTACGTGAAGATGAAAATATCTGTTACCTTAATCCCATTTGCAACCCTCACTTTTCATTTGCTTTCAGTTCAGCAATATTGTCTAATGCTTTGAAGGAAATATCAGGAAAGAAAAAGACTTTGAAACATGGTGGCTTACTGAAAAATATTTGAGGCATTGTTTATTTTCTGAGTTAGCATGACACAGAGGTCAGTGGGTGAAATCGGGGCCTGCTAAAATCAAGGGAGTTTGTCATTGCCTTCAGTGGGGCTAGGATTGTATACAATTTTAAGAGCCAGTTTATTGGGCTGGAGCAGTAGAAGGAAACTGGAAGCTTAGGTAGTAAAAATGGATCTAGATAGAATAAATGCCTTAAATGATCAATGAAACAGCAAGGAAAGAAGCACAAAGCATTCTGAGTGATTAATGACTTATATTGCACATTTGAAGTACATTACAGGCCAAATCATTCTTGACTTACCATTCAGACAGAAATGGAACTGTCTATATCAATAAAATAGGATTTACCTCTTCATGTAATATACCAATTAGTTATCTATCTCTGTTGGTGAAGGATACTTGCAATTAACAAGCTGGTGTATGGTAAGAAGAGAGTAAATTTGGGAATCCATGTGAGAATGCACTTTCCAAAAAGAATACGCAGTTTCCAAGAGGAATATGCAATTTCCAAGAGGGAGGAGAGGAAATGTGATAAAATATTCAGCGTGGAATAGGAGGAGGAAAGGGAAGCACAGATAAAGGAAATGAGAACAGCAAGTTTTATGCAGTGAGGTACAATCTGGTTACAGGGACATTTAAAAAGAAAATTAATCATTAAAGACTAAGTTATACTGAACAAAGTCTAATCAATTATCTATTCTCTCCTAGTCACTTAAATATAAGCCCTTATTCAATAATGTATCCACCTATTCCATCACTTATCTATACAGATTGCAGGTAGAGAGAGAGAATCACTGAGCTGTCTCAAAGGATTAGAATTAAGGCCACTTTTGTTTGTGCTTCAGTGACTTGGAAGGAGGACACAGTGTCAAAAGTACATGCATGTGCTACTAGATTGGAATGGGAAGGAAGGGAATGCAAAGCAGCGGAATGATACTATCCAGAAGGACTATAAACTGTTCAGGAAGGACAGGCAGGGCAGAAAAGGTGGGGGAGTTGCGTTGTATGTAAGAGAGGAGTATGACTGCTCAGAGCTCCGGTATGAAACTGCAGAAAAAACTGAGAGTCTCTGGATAAAGTTGAGAAGTATGAGCAACAAGGGTGATGTCATGATCGGAGTCTGCTATAGACCACCAGACCAGGGGGATGAGGTGGACCAGGCTTTCTTCCAGCAACTAGCAGAAGTTGCTAGATCGCAGGCCCTGGTTCTCATGGGAGACTTTAATCACCCTGATATCTGCTGGGAGAGCAATACAGCGGTGCACAGACAATCCAGGAAGTTTTTGGAAAGTGTAGGGGACAATTTCCTGGTGCAAGTGCTGGAGGAACCAACTAGGGGCAGAGCTTTTCTTGACCTGCTGCTCACAAACAGGGAAGAATTAGTAGGGGAAGCAAAAGTGGATGGGAACCTGGGAGGCAGTGACCATGAGATGGTCGAGTTCAGGATCCTGACACAAGGAAGAAAGGAGAGCAGCAGAATACGGACCCTGGACTTCAGAAAAGCAGACTTTGACTCCCTCGGGGAACAGATGGGCAGGATCCCCTGGGAGAATAACATGAAGGGCAAAGGGGTCCAGGAGAGCTGGCTGTATTTTAAAGAATCCTTATTGCGGTTGCAGGAACAAACCATCCCGATGTGTAGAAAGAATAGTAAATATGGCAGGCGACCAGCTTGGCTAAACAGTGAAATCCTTGCTGATCTTAAACGCAAAAAAGAAGCTTACAAGAAGTGGAAGACTGGACAAATGACCAGGGAGGAGTATAAAAGTATTGCTCAGGCATGCAGGAGTGAAATCAGGAAGGCCAAATCACACTTGGAGTTGCAGCTAGCAAGAGATGTTAAGAGTAACAAGAAGGGTTTCTTCAGGTATGTTAGCAACAAGAAGAAAGTCAAGGAAAGTGTGGGCCCCTTACTGAATGAGGGAGGCAACCTAGTGACCGAGGATGTGGAAAAAGCGAATGTACTCAATGATTTTTTTGCCTCTATCTTCACGAACAAGGTCAGCTCCCAGACTGCTGCACTGAGCAGCACAGTATGGGGAGAAGGTGACCAGCCCTCTGTGGAGAAAGAAGTGGTTCGGGACTATTTAGAAAAACTGGACGTGCACAAGTCCATGGGGCCGGATGCGCTGCATCCGAGGGTGCTAAAGGAGTTGGCGGATGAGATTGCAGAGCCATTGGCAATTATTTTTGAAAACTCATGGCGATCGGGGGAAGTCCCGGATGACTGAAAAAAGGCTAATGTAGTGCCCATCTTTAAAAAAGAGAAGAAGGAGGATCCGGGGAACTACAGGCTAGTCAGCCTCACCTCAGTCCCTGGAAAAATCATGGAGCAGGTCCTCAAGGAATCAATTATGAAACACTTAGAGGAGATGAAAGTGATCAGGAACAGTCAGCATGGATTCACCAAGGGGAAGTCGTGCCTGACTAACCTAATTGCCTTCTATGGTGAGATAACTGGCTCTGTGGATGAGGGGAAAGCAGTGGATATGTTATTCCTTGACTTTAGCAAAGCTTTTGATACGGTCTCCCACAGTATTCTTGCCGCCAAGTTAAAGAAGTATGGGCTGGATGAATGGATTGTAAGGTGGATAGAAAGCTGGCTAGATCGTCGGGCTCAACGGGTAGTGATCAATGGCTCCATGTCTAGTTGGCAGCTGGTTTCAAGCGGAGTGCCCCAAGGGTAGGTCCTGGGGCCGGTTTTGTTTAATATCTTTATTAATGATCTGGAGGATGGTGTGGACTGCACTCTCAGCAAGTTTGCAGATGACACTAAACTGGGAGGCGTGGTAGATACACTGGAGGGTAGGGATCGGATACAGAGGGACCTGGACAAATTAGAGGATTGGGCCAAAAAAAACCTGATGAGGTTCAACAAGGACAAGTGCAGAGACGGAAGAATCCTATGCACTGCTACAGACTAGGGACCGAGTGGCTAGACAGCAGTTCTGCAGAAAAGGACCTAGGGGTCACAGTGGACGAGAAGCTGGATATGAGTCAACAGTGTGCTCTTGTTGCCAAGAAGGCTAACAGCATTTTGGGCTGTATAAGTAGGGGCATTGCCAGCAGATCGAGGAACGTGATCGTTCCCCTTTATTCAACATTGGTGAGGCCTCATCTGGAGTACTGTGTCCAGTTTTGGGCCCCACACTACAAGAAGGATGTGGAAAAACTGGAAAGAGTCCAACGGAGGGCAACAAAAATGATTAGGGGTCTGGAGCACATGACTTATGAGGAGAGTCTGAGGGAACTGGGATTGTTTAGTCTCCAGAAGAGAAGAATGAGGGGGGATTTGATAGCTGCTTTCAACTACCTGAAGGAGAGTTCCAAAGAGGATGGAGCTCGGCTGTTCTCAGTGGTGGCAGATGACAGAACAAGGAGCAATGGTCTCAAGTTGCAGTGGGGGAGGTCTAGGTTGGATATTAGGAAACACTATTTCACTAGGAGGGTGGTGAAGCACTGGAATGCATTACCTAGGGAGGTGGTGGAATCTCCTTCCTTGGAGGTTTTTAAGGCCCGGCTTGACAAAGCTCTGGCTGGGATGATTTAGTTGGGAATTGGTCCTGCTTTGAGCAGGGGGTTGGACTAGATGACCTCCTGAGGTCCCTTCCAACCCTGATATTCTATGATTCTACGATTCTATGATAGTATGAGTGGAGGATGCTGAAATATAACTGCAGGGATATGAAAATGAATATTACAGGCCAAAATCAGACCCAATGTAAGCTCCATTTATTTCAGAGTTATTTGCACTTACACAATGGCTGATCTGGCCCTGTCCTCTGTGATTAATGGTGGTAATGAGATTGATCTGATGTACATTGTCAGGCCAAGATTTTGAGAAGTGATTAGTGATTCTGGATACCCAATTTGAGACTCCCTAAAAAGGCTTGTGGGTTTTTGTTTGTTTGTTTTTTCCTCAGAAAATGAGTGCTCAGCACTTTCTGAAAAATAAGGGCCCTTTTGGATGTCTCCAGTTGGGCACCCAAAAATGGAAGCACCCAGAATAATGAATTACATTTGAACATTTTGGCCTGTAACTGTAAGCAATTCCTGATACATTGTTAGAAGCAGCATGATACAAATTGGGTACCTTTTAAGGTTAAGACTATAATGAATCAATTATTATCATAGAATCATAGAATATCAGGGTTGGAAGAGACCTCAGGAGGTCATCTAGTCCAACCCCCTGTTCAAAGCAGGACCAACCCTAATTAAATCATCCTAGCCAGGGATTTGTCAAGCCGGGTCTTAAAAACCTCTAAAGATGGAGATTCCACCATCTCCCTGGGTAACCCATTCCAGTGCTTCACCACCCTCCTAGTGAAATAGTTTTTCCTAATATCCAACCTAGGCCTCCCCCACTGCAACTTGAGACCATTGCTCCTTGTTCTGTTATCTGCCACCACTGAGAACAGCCTAGCTCCATCTTCCTTGGAACCCCCGTTCAGGTAGTTGAAGGCTGCTATCAAATCCCCCCTCACTCTTCTCTACTGCAGACTAAATAACCCCAGTTCCCTCAGCTTCTCCTCATAAGTCATGTGCCCCAGCCCCCTAATCATTTTCATTGCCCTCTGCTGTACTCTCTCCAATTTGTCCATATCCTTTCTGTAGTGTGGGGCCTAAAACTGGACACAATACTCCAGATGTGGTCTCACCAGTGCTGAATAGAGGGGAATAATCACTTCCCTCGATCTGCTGGCAATGCTCCTACTAATGCAGCTCAATATGCTGTTAGCAACAGGGCACACTGTTGACTCATATCCAGCATCTCGTCCACTGTAATCCCCAGGTCCTTTTCTGCAGCCGCTTAGACAGTTGGTTCCCAGTCTGTAGCAGTGCATGTGATTCTTCCATCCTAAGTGCAGGACTCTGCACTTGTCCTTATTAAACCTCATCAGATTTCTTTTGGCCCAATCCTCCAATTTTTTCTAGGTCAGTCTGGACCCTATCCCTACCCTCCAGCATATCTATCTCTCCCCCCAGCTTAGTGTCATCCGCGAACTTGCTGAGGGTGCAATCCATCCCATTCATCCAAATCATTAATGAAGATGTTGAACAAAACCAGCCCCACAACCGACCCCTAGGGTACTCTGCTTGATACCGGCTGCCAACTAGATATCAAGCGGTTGATCATTACCCATTGAGCCAGACAATCTAGCCAGCTTTCTATCCTGTGGGATAGATAGTGTGAGAGACCGTATCAAAAGCTTTGCTAAAGTCAAGATATATCACGTCCACCACTTTCCCCATATCCACAGAGCCAGTTATCTCATCATAGAAGACAATCAGGTTGGTCAGGCATGACTTGCCCTTGGATTAATCCATGTTGACTGTTCCTGATCACCTTCCTCTCCTCCAAGTGCTTCAGAATGGATTCCTTGAGGACCTGCTCCATGGTTTTTCCAAGGACAGAGGTGAGGCTGACTGTTCTGTAGTTCCCCAGATTCTTCTTCTTCCTTCTTGTAAAGATAGGCACTTTATTTGCCTTTTTCTAACCATCCAGGACTTCCCCCAATCACCACAAGTTTTCAAAGATAATGGGCAATGGCTCTGCAATCACATCAGCCAACTCCCTCAGCACCCTTGGATGCATTCGATCCCGCACCATGGACTTGTGCATGTCTAGCTTTTCTAAATAGTCCTTAACCTATTCTTTCACCACGGAGGGCTGCTCACCTCCTCCCCATACTGTGCTGCCCAGTGCAGCAGTCTGGGAGCTGACCTTGTCTGTGAAGACCAAGGCAAAAAAAAGCATTGAGTATTGCAGCTTTTTCCACATCGTCTGTCACTAGGTTGCCTCCCCCATTCAGTAAGGATCCCACACTTTCCCTGACCACCTTCTTGTTGCTAACATACCTGTATAAACCCTTCTTGTTACCCTTCACATCCCTTGCTAGCTGCAACTCCAATTGTGCTTTGGCTTTCTGCATGCTCGAGCAGTATCTTTATACTCCTCCTTAGTCATCTGTCCAAGTTTCCACTTCTTGTAAGCTTCCTTTTTGTGTTTAAGCTCACTGAAGATTTCACTGTTAAGCCAAGCTGGTCACCTGCCATATTTGCTATTCTTTCTGCACCTTGGGATGGTTTGTTCCTGTGCTCTCAGTAAGGTTTCTTTAAAATACAGCCAGCTCTGCTGGACTCCTTTCCCCCTTATATTAGCTTCCCAGGGGATCCTGCCCATCAGTTCCCTGAGGGAGTCAAAGTCTGCTTTTCTGAAGTCTGGGATCCATATTCTGCTGCTCTCCTTTCTTCCTTTTGTCAGGATCCTGAACTCGACCATCTCATGATCACCGCTGTCCAGGTTGCCACTCAGTTCTAGTTCCCCTACCAATTCTTCCCTGTTTGATGTTATAATTATAATTGTATATATAATTATAACTGTTTCTCTAAAAGTCAAGCAGAAAAGCAGATCATTGATGTTTCACCACAGTCATAGGTAGCTGTTCGAAATTATCGCAGAATAATCCTAATCATCAGCCTAGTCTATAACATTGCATAAAGGACCATGCCATGATATCCTACCTATTCTTTTACTCAGCCTTGTGCATGCCAAATTGGAGCAATTCTTGGTAATGGGACTATTGCAGTTTTTCTCAGTTCTTTCTCGGGCAAGCTGCCCTTTATTTTCAGTGGTAAATGGCCTAAGGAAGGACCTCAGGATCTGGCCTATTGATTTATGGGAGTTTGCTTTGAGAAAGGCTATATATTGAAGTCCTATCATTTTGTATATAAAAATGTTTACTATGGGAGGCATCCTGTTTTTTACTATTTGGCAAAAACATCTCATGTGGTATAATTAAGGCACGTTGGCTCTTTGTTAGAAGATGCAGATCATTAATTAATTCTTTCACTTGGTGGTTTTCCAAGTTTAAAAATGCTCAACGAAAGGTCACATTAAAATAGAAAACAAACATGTGGATGATGTTAGGTAATGTAGTGAGTTAATGTTTCATTTATGGGGTGGTGGGAAGTGAAACCTTTGGATGTGAGACAATGATTTCACATCTGAGGACTCTAAAAGCCCATTTGGTTGCAAGGAGCTGCTATGGAATGTTTGTTCAAATTCCAGCCCTGGGGCAAGGACTGGTAGAAGGGAGAGCTGTGGCTGGAGGGGGGGTTTTCTGGGACCTGCCTGAAGATGCTAGGAATGGACTCTCAAAAGACACCAGAGACTAGTATAAGGGGTACTGTAGGAGTCCAGACTACCAGAAAGGTGGCATTGAGACCAAGTTCGGACCTAGCAGCTTCTAAGAATGAAGTCTAAACTGAGATCTGGAAATACTTTCTCAAGCACAGGATGGGGGTAAAAAGGCACTTCTAGGTTGACAGTAACTGAGTTTATTCATGGGTTTCATTTTAAATAAAAAAAAAATAAGTTTAACCAAGGCTGGAGTAGAGCTGTAGTGTCTGGATATTCCTGCAGTGGTCTTCAAAGACCACCAACCATATTGATTGACTAGCACCCCTCTTCCTGGAGACAGGGCCCTTTGAATAAGGGAGCAGAGTGAGGGGTGACACAATATAAAATTTCCAACCCTGCAGCTTGGTAATGGCAGCAGTTACCCAGGCCCACTGCGTAGGAAATATGGGATCATGACAAATCGTACAACCAGATTGTTCACAGGAAATAGGAGAGAGAGAGGCATTTAAGAAGTAAATAAACATAAAAGTTTAGACATAAAAGTATTAGAAAAAGCAGAGCTAATCCTGCCGTCAAATGAGCAATATCACTCAGTCTATGATGAACAGAGCTGGCCAGGAAACTCCCATCAAAATGTTTTTTCATTTTGGAAAAAGCAATTTCTGTAAAATTGAATTTTCTGTGGAGAAAGTTTTGGATTTTCGGTCAGGAAAATCAATGAAACACCTAGTTTCAGGTCAGGTTGACATTACTCTAGTTTATCTGAGATGTGCCTCATGGGAGTTGTAATTAAGTTGGGCTCCCTGACTGGACTCCCATGATGCACTGCAATCTTCCCTCTGATTGAACCATTGTAGTGCATCATGGGAGTCACATGACTAGCTAAATGCTTGAAATTTTGAGCAATGTTGGTGAAGGATGTAGCTGAATATAAATGATTGTTCTGAAGACAATCTTTAATCTAATCCTTTAAGTATATTGGTCCAAAAGCCTTAAATTAGAATATAAACACTTTTGGAAAGAAGTCAGGTCTGAAGGCAGAGTGGAGAGAGTGTCAGGTGCTGGCTGGGCGCCCAGCTCTGAAGGTGGCAGTGCAGGAGTAAGCCCGGGCAGGGGACTGGGGGGAGGGCCAAGAGGAGCCCCTGGCCCATGTCTCCGCCTGCCCGCTCCCCACAGCTGCCCGAACTGACCCACTCCGGCCTGGGCTCCTTGCCTCCCCCAGTGGTAGCTGCTCTGCTGGCCCCAGAGCCAGGTCTTCCCACCCTGGCAGCTGTTACCATCTGCGAGCAGTCAAAGGGCGGTGGAGAGCTGAGGAACAGCTGCAGCCCCAGCCAGGGGGTGGGGGGGGAGAGGTGAGAGGAGGAGATGAGGCTGGGACCATCAACTTCTGAGTTATGCACAGGCTTTCAAAAGCCTGAACAGAGGAAAATATATTGTTAGGATATAGATATTAAGGCCTATACTTTAAGAATGTAGGTGTATTCTTATCACTTAGCTAGTTATAGAGATATAAAAGAAAGAATCAAAATCACTCTCTGTCTGTGTAAGGGACAGTCTGAGGCTCTGTTCTTAGGCTAAGTAAGGCCTTTGGCTAAGCAGCAGAGGCAGCCATAAGCTGAGAAGTGAACGGCCACATTCTCACATTCCAAACCAGTCACATGGAAATAAGGTGCTATTGGGCTGTCAGGAATACAGTTCTGTCCTGATATTACTATCACCTCCAGATAAAGGAAAAAAGCCTAGAACATGTAAAAGTAAATTTAGTTTGATAGTTTTCTGTCTGGTAAGAACTCACTTATCAATAGACACAACTGGAAAACCCTTATGTCTGTATAGAAGTAGTTGTGAAATCCTCACTTCTGTATTGTTTTGTATGTTTATTTGCATGGTCTCTGTCTGGTTCTGTGATTGTTTCTGTCTGCTGTATAATTAATTTTACTGGGTGCAAACTAATTAAGGCGGTGGAATATAATTGGTTAAATAACCATGTTACAGTATGTTAGGATTAAGTTTGGGAACCCCAGTGTTGCAGATCCGTCCATTATGTCCTGCACATTGCTGAGAGTCATAGTCTTGCATAGCAGGATTGAGCACACTTGCATGACAATGTCCCCCACAGCAGATTTTCCAACTCCAAAATTACTTCTCACTGACCGGTAGCAAGTTGGCATTGCAAGTTTCCACAGTGCGATGACCACTTGCTTCTCCACTGTCAGTGATGCTCTTATTCTGGTGTCCCTGCACAGGAGAGCTGGGGCGAGCTCGGTACACAGATCCAGGAATGTGGTCTTTTGCATCAGAAAGTTCAGCAGCCCCTGCTTGTCATCCCAAATCTGCATTGTGATGTGATCCCACCAGACAATACTTGTTTCTCAGGCTCAGAAGCAGTGCTCCACTGTTTGCAGCTGCCACCAAAAACCTTGAATTGTCTTTCATTATGTCCTGCAGCAAGCTGTCCTCCACAAAATTGTTATGCCTTCTGTTGTTGTGGTTCTTGTTGCAACTCTGCAAATATTGGAGGATTGTTCATCCTGTGTCTGTAACGTTGGTGACGCTACCACAGAGCTAAGATGGCTCCCTGCTTCTGTCAGAGATGGTGGACAGTGAAAAGTGTCACATGAGTTTGTGGGATTTTTTTAAAAAGGTGATGATAATGGGATACAACTTTATGATATGAAGAAAGTTGTACGATGGGAACTTGACCCCTTGCTCCATCACTCCAGCATAACTGGTTTCTGTCCTACAACATATTGCAAAAATTTCCCCAAAGACAGTGCACTGGATGGCGAAGAGTGGAACACTGGAATACCTAGCCATGGTGTACTGCACTGCACATTGACACAAGCACTCCTGGTGATTTTGCGCTGTGCTGGCCCAGGCAGCCAGACATGCATGCACATGAGCAACATGCTAACTACATAACATTATGCTGATGTAACTTGCATCGACCAAAATTTGTAGTGTAGATGTGGCCTCAACTGAGTTTAGGCGCCTACAGCAGTGTTTCCCAAACTTGGGATGCCGCTTGGGTAGGGAAAGCCCCTGGCAGGACGGGACAGTTTGTTTACCTGCCATGTCTGCAGGTCTGGCTGATTGCGGCTCCCACTGGCCGCGATTTGCTGCTCCAGGCCAACGGGTGCTGTGGAAAGCGGCGCGGGCCGAGGAACATACTGGCCGTCGCTTCCAGCAGCTTCCATTGGCCTGGAGCAGCGAACCGCGGCCAGTGGGAGCCGCGATCGGCCGGACCTGTGGACGCAGCAGGTAAACAAACTGGCTCGGCCCACCAGGGGCTTTCCCTACCCAAGCGGTGTCCCAAGTTTGGGAAACACTGGCCTACAGGATTAAGAAGTTCTGTGTATTGCAGTGGTCCTGAAACTGGGACTTTAGGCACTAACTCCTTTTGTGCATCCAGGACCTAAGTCTTGTGTGGATCTTGGTCTAAGTGATTTTTCCAAGGTCACACTGGAAGCCTGGGGCAGAGTTGGGAATTGAACCACAGTCTGAGTCCCCATCTAGTGCGTCAACCACAAGACCATCCTTCTTCTCTAATGTGCTCTATCATATACATCTGTAGCAACTCCCCACATAAGTCATCAGCCGTGTTTAATTGCAGGACCTTTAGCCCAGACCTCTATGGTTTGAACTAAAGGACCAATTAATTTTATCCAGATCTCTGAAGTGGGGCAGGGGGGTTGGCTAAAAGTGTTGACTTAGTCCCATCTCTGTAACGTGCAAACAAAAAGTAGGGATGATTTGAACTGAAGTTCCATTTTGTCTGATTCACCAATACTTTTGAGGAATTAAGACAAAAGGATCTGGGTCCATCGCTAATTAACAGTGATAGTGAAAGGGGTGAGGTAAATGGAAGTTGAAAAGAAACTTTTCAGGCTTCTCCATCCCATATTTTTATTTTTCAAAAAGTTAATTAATTAAAATATAAAAGTACATCCAGTGATATAAATATGCACCTTGCAAGTCAAAATAATTCACATGCAGCAAATTAATGATGCAACACAATATATTAAGGCCAGCATTTTAAACTTGGGTACCTAAAGAACTGGGCTGATTTGCGAAGATGCGGTGCACCTACTACTCCCATTGACTTCTCATACCGGGCTAAAAACTTGGCTGTAAATTGGTCCTGCTCCATTAAAGTGAATGCAGTGGTGCCAATTTTCACCATCAGCGGATTTGGCCTGCAGCTGCCTGAATGACATGTTCTCTCAGGTACCATAAGGTCCTTTATTTTAGCCCATTAAAATCTTCCTTGGAGTCAAAGATGTGGCACATCTAAGTTTTTATTCATACCATGGTTCAAAAAGAGACTGTCCACTCCTGACTCATCCCTACCAAATGTATCCTTTTGGAACTCATTGATGCATTAGTCCCAAGGAGTTTCCTGAACTCCAGTATCATGTTGTTCATTTCAATTACAGTTGTACCATATTTAGAAGTAATAACACCATTTCAAGTGGCTCATCAGCTCATCCCATAAAACTACATCATGGGAGAGATTATCCACCATTTCTGAAATGCATGACCTTCTTCCCTGCTCAAGAATACCAGATCTAATTGATAGTCTAGTAAAGCCTCTAATGAGAATAATTTCCTATAGCAGCTGTTTCTCAGGAACTCATTTCATACACAGTATTGATCTCTTGCAACTAACAATGACAGTAGTTAGTTTTTACTATCGCTCACTGGGGTCACAAATTTCTTTTTGTTGTGTGCTTTCTACACTTATTCAGGGTTATCCTTATAGCAATTATAAAATATCCATCTTAAAAATCTTGTCCACTATCACTGAGGGATGATACTAGTTCATCTATGTTTTTTCCTGTTATGACTGAGGGTGGAGGTGGACTTCACACATATTCCAGGCAATATTTTTTGCTATTTTTAAAAAAAGTCTTTGAAATACCTTTATCAGAGCCATCCACATTTTTTTCTGGGAGTTTGATATCCTTTCAGATGTATAGAAACCATTGCTGGTAGTATATCATGTCAATAAAATACATAAAATGTTAACTGAATAACAATTTGCATGTTTCAATATTTTATTTAACTATCAACTGGATGTCATCAAGTAATATTTTTTTCATGAATATCTTTGTATCTCCTTACAATGCAGTTGCTGATTCTCCATTTCTACTTCCTATATCAGTAAAAATATTCCTGGGTCCATAGAGATGGGTAACTCAAAATATCCATTGATTTTGCTTGCAAACTATATGTAACGTAGAAATGTGATCACCATTTCAGTATCTTAGTATATGGCTTTCAATCCTCTTCATTCAAAGATTTTACAGTGGAAAAAATCCTGAGTTTGCATCAAAAATATTTAGTGCTGTTTAAAGCATTTACATCTCATTGTACATTCTAGAGACCAACTTTCCATCAACCCAGAATTAAATTATTTTTAAAAATTGTCACTTTGTTATAGAGAGACAAGGTGGTGAGACAATATCTTTTATTGGACCAGCTTTCCAGCCACACACAGCTCTTCTTCAGGTGTAAGAAATGAACTGAGAGTGTCACAGCTAAATACAAAGTGGAACGGACTGTTTAGCATCATAGGTGGTGAGTTATATAGGCCTGTGGTGCCTGTGCACTACCAATATTCAGGAACGTGGGCCCGGCTCCACCAATGTTTGGGCTTATATTTTCAGAGCCGTCACACCCATAAGACGGACCGGGGCAACTGCCCCGGGCCCTGCGCTTTGGGGGGGCCTGGCGCTTCAGGGGGATGTGGTGTCCAGGGCAGCCTGGAGGGTTAGCAGGGGGCCTGGCGCCGGCAGCAGCAAGTGACCTGGCCCCAGGCTGCCTGGGGGATTAGCGGGGGGCGTGGTTCCGGCAGCAGCAAGCGACCTGGCCCCGCCCGCCCTGCTCCGCCCCCACTCCACCTCTTCCCCCAAGCCCCTGCCCCACCCCACCCCCATTCCACCCCTTTCCCCAACTAGTGGTGTGTGGTCAGAGAGGATTTTATTTCTATATTGAAGCAGGTTCTCTCAGGGTATTTGGGTGGCACATTTCATGATGTGATCTACTTCTCCGGTGGAGTGTCCTTCTTTGGTGAAGGTGGTTTTAGCTGTGTTAAGGTTTATATCCAGACTGTCTCCTTGGAGTATATTCTGTGGTATCTGAGTGCCTGGCTGTAGGCAGCAGATTTCTTGGTGTGTTTGGGGTGGTTGCTGGATCTATGAAGGTAGGTGTGGGGATCTGTGGGTTTTTTGTATATAATTGTCTGTAGGATTCCATTGTTGATGCTAATGTCAGAGTGTTCTAGACCAGGGGTCGGCAACCTTTCAGAAGTGGTGTGCCGAGTCTTCATTTATTCACTCTAATTTAAGGTTTCGCGTGCCAGTAATACATTTTAACGTTTTTAGAAGGTCTCTTTCTATAAGTCTATAAATATATAACTAAATTATTGTTGTATGTAAAGTAAATAAGGTTTTTAAAATATTTAAGGAGCTTCATTTAAAATTAAATTAAAATGCAGAGCCCCCGGACCGGTGGCCAGGACGCGAGCAGTGTGAGTGCCACTGAAAAATCAGCTTGTGTGCCGCCTTTGGCACGTGTGCCATAGATTGCCTATGTTCTAGTCACTGCTTAATTTGTGCTGGGGCTCTAGGCTTGGCAGTTCATAGCCCTGGCACCTGCTCCTGACCAGCAGCTGCCATTCTCCAGCCACCAAGCTCTGAAGGCAGCATCGCCGCCAGCAGCAGCACAGAAATAAGGGTGCCATACCACCCTTATCCGTTCTGCAAGTTCTTTCTTGTGCATAAGAGATTCAGCAGTCCAACACTCTGTCTCCACTCACATCACTCAGCTGCCAGAGGAACATCCCTGGGGTGTTGTGCTGCTGCTTGCATGACACACTAGTATCAACCCTTCACACAGTGACCATCAGTTTTGGGGAATGAGAATGGTTGTATTTCGTGTGTTCTCTCTGATTCAGTCAAAAAAATATTTGGCTTTATGTGCTAGTCCATGTGGGGAAGGAGAATCATCGATTGCACTCCCTCCTGTGAAAACAGGAGTTAAAGGGGCAGTGGCCTTGTCCCCTAGCTTCTGAAGACACCATCTGGGAGGGCAGTTCATTCACCAAAGAAGCCAGAGGGAGTGGGGTAACAAGCCACCAGTCTTTTCTCCTAGGGACGTAACACTAGGCAAGGTTGATGGATGATTGTGTAAGGACGTGTGGTCTGGCGGGGTCCTCCAAAGATTTGGTTAACTTGGCTAAGCATCAGACCCATAACTTTTCCTCGTTTTCCCCATCACTGGATTTATATGGAATTTGGCTGTGCTGAGTTTCCTTTTACCTATAATTTGGTTATGTAACGGCTGGTTTGTAGTGTTCCTTTACATATAGTTTAGCTATGTAGAAACTGGTTTGGAGTAAGCCAAACTACATGCAGTAGTGATGTTAATGCTGAGATTTACATGTGTTTTTATTTTCTTATCCTTGTAAACATAGTGTGCAGCAGATCATAAGATTCAGCACTCTTTTGGGTACAGTGGTAGGAAAAAGGAAACTTCTCATGGTGTAAATAGGCTGACTTATCTACTGCTATACTATAAAAAAAATCTAACAGTCAGCCTCAGACTTTCTTTCTTCATTCAGACTGCCCATAATTTCTCCATTGGCAAGTCCAAGGCTTGGTACAGATTTTCCATGCCATGTCCAGAGGCAGAACCAGAATGCTTACCATCCTAGTCACTCCCATCCCAACAAACTCCTGTGGGGATCCATTTCTGGATATGTCAGGTATATGTGTGACTTTCTGTGTATTGTTTTATCCCTTCCTCTCTTTGGTCTGTAAGACAAAATTGCCAAATATGGTTGCTGTCGTGCTTTGGCTAGCAATTTCGAGTGCACAAAACCTCAGAGTTTCAGGTTAGAAGTGAATTTTGCAAGCTAATTTTCAAAACATTTTGCAAAGCTCAATTTCATGGAAAGCAAAATGTTGAGGACCTAAAAACCATGTAGCATAGCTATGTAGAAGCTGGTTTGGAGTAAGCAAAACTACATGCAGTAGTGATGTTAATGCTGAGATTTACACGTGTTTTTATTTTCTTATCCTTATAAACATAGTGTGCAGCAGATCATAAGATTCAGCACTCTTTAGGGTACAGTGGTAGGAAAGAAGAAACTGCTCATGGTGCAAACTGAGGCTAGGGACATCATCCCTGCCCATCCTGGCTAATAGCCATTGATGGATCTATCCTCCATGAACTTATCTAGTTCTTTTTTTGAACACTGTTATAGTCTTGGCCTTTATACCATCCTCTGGCAAAGAGTTCCACAGGTTGACATTGCGTTGTGTGAAGAAATACTTCCTTGTATTGGTTTCAGACCTGCTGCCTATTAATTTCATTTGGTGACCCCTGGTTCTTGTGTTATAAGAAGGCGTAAATAACACTTCCTTATTTACTTTCTCCACACCAGTCATGATTTTATAGACCTCTATCATATCCATCTTAATCATCTCTTTTCCAAGCTGAAAAGTCCCCGTCTTATTAATCTCTCCTCATAGTGTTCTTTTCTTTACCTTTCCCAATTCCAATATATCTTTTTTGAGATGGGGCAACCAGATCTGCATGCAGTATTCAAGATGTAGGTGTACCATGGATTTATATAGATGTGGAAAAAGCCTAAGTTGACAATTTATTTCCAGCAGCAAATTATACTATCAACAATGAAATAAACCATGTGGTGATTATGTATTTCCTAGGTGATAGAGAGGAAAACACTTGAGATCCAAGGTGAATATTGGCTCTTCTTACACCAAATGAGGTTCATAGTGATGCATTTACCCTTTGGCTGACTTTAGCCACTCAGTAGCTAGGAATAGTTTCACATGTATAGCCAGAGTAATTTTAACTGATAACCGTGTAACTTCTTGAAATCATATAGTAGCTAATGTTACAGATCATCTTACATGAAAATTTGGTGGGGGGAAAACATAATTCATGGCTATGGGAATTCACTGGGCTTTTCCCTGCACCATTGAAATCAATGGAATTTTTCCCCCATTAACTTCAATGGGAGCATGATAGACACCTAAAGCTAGTATATTTGTTGTGCTATGTGTGTGTTATGCACAAAACTGGCTTCTAATGGATCAGTGAGGAGCATAACAGTGCAAAGTTCAGGTCCAGATCCAAACTTCACCAAAGTTTGGGTGTTGGGGATATTAAACTCTGGGGTTTTGGTTTAGCTCATCACAGAGGCAGAGCCTAGCTGTGAACTTTGAATCCAGATCTGAACTACTCCAGAGTTCAGTGGCATTTAGATTCAGGATTTTGGTTCAGGCCATTCTCTACAATGAAGAAAAGCATCTTGATTAGGGCACTGTCTTCACATGTAGCCACATACACCATTCTTCTAAATCATAGACTCGTGCCTCCCCATACTGGGGGGGCACAATCTAAAGGGGAAGACACATGACCGCCCCACATATCTCCTCTGCCCAGTGACAGCCCCCCTCCCCCTTTGCCCTGTGCCCAGCCTGGGGCTGCCATGCTCTCCCCACCTCATGTTACCTGGGGGTGGGAGGGGGGACTCTGTCCTTCTCTCCCTGCACTTCCCCCTCCCCCTGGCATGTTCAGCTGGTCTCCCTGGCAACCGGGCAGGGAGCAGGATGGAGCCGCTTCTGCCTGAGAGAGCCTGACTGGGAGGCAATGGCAGCCCACTCCCTGCCTGGGCTCTACTACCATTGACCGGGGCTGAGCGAGCCAGAGCCTTCCCTCCCCCTGGCATGCTCGGCTGCTGTCCCTGGCAGCCAAGCATGGGCAGGGAGCGGGCCGCCACTGCCTCCCAGTCAGGCAGAAGCAGCTCTGTCCCTCTCCCCACGCAGCTGCCAGAGAGAATGGCGGAACATGCCGGGAGGAGGCACAGGGAGAGAAAGACAGAGCCCCTCTCTCTCCCTGCCCCCAGCAGGCCAATCGGGGGGGGGCACTTGACTTTGCATGCCCCCCTACACTTCAACTCTGTTCTAAATGCATGTCAAGTGCCGTATGATGCCATTCCCAACACCAGCCATGTGGAGAATAAAACACATTAGGACAAAGATGGTATTGCAACCCAGAGAAGACTTCAAAAAAAAAAAAAAAATAGACCTGCTGTTTGTTTGGAGTTTATCTCTTCACTTAAGAATTTCCATAAGCCCATGATAACATCAGCCTAATAACTTAAATTTTTATTAAATAAAGAATAAGAAAATGTCATCATCTTATAGAAGAGAGTTTCAAAAACTCTACCTAGAATCACTTGTTTCTACCAACCTATTGTTCATGATAGCTAGTGCACCAATGCCTGCAGAGAAGCCATTTTGTCTGCTGTTCATACTGACGTTTCTAGGGTACCCATTGGCCATCTCGGACAGCTGCTTTTGCAAAATGGCCAGGGAGACTTTGTTTGATGCTGTGAGCTCCTTCATTGAAATCATTTCACCAGAAAGCCTCCTCCCCTCTGTGTCACTGTCATACTGTCCATCGGTTTCCACAGAGATGTTATGCCTACGGAAGCGGCTTCCTGGGGTGATGGCATTGCGACGACCAAGGCGGGCACTTGATTTATGGCACTTTGAGCAACACCTGCATCCAAACTTTTTCAACAGCCAGTTTAAAACTTGCTTGATTACAATTGATATGACATTAAAAAGGGAGTATATGCAAGATACACCCATTAATATAAACATGAAGTTTCCAAATCTGTATAATCTCTGATTTTGGTACACTGCATTTTGACTGCTTACCAAATCTCCAAAGCCAATGGTGCTGAAGGTGACAAAACAATAGTATAAGGAGTCAATGTAGTTCCATCCTTCCACTGCTGTGTACATTGCTGAGGCACAGCAAGCCAGTGTAACGGCAAAAATTCCCAGAATCAGCATCACGTGATAAACTGATGGTTTCCATCCAGCAAGGCTGTCCACTTCAGAGATAGCTGATCCCCTTCGAAAGTTAGGGGGTAGAAGACCACTTCTTCGCAGCTGCCGCTCACGACAAGCCTTCATGATAAAAGCCAGGAGAGAGATAATACGCTCCAGGAACAGGTTGAAGAAAAGGATAGTCCCAGCACACCCGAATAGGCCATAAATTATGAGGAACACTTTTCCAGCCACTGTTGCAGGTGTGGTCATTCCAAAACCTGCCGAGGCACAGATAATGTAATTATAATCATGACATAGCTCTTCCTGCATATACTCCTAGTATATCGTATCCCACCACATCCCCTTTCACTTTGACAATTGGCTTTGAATATGTTTAACCAGCTAGTGAAATCGTGCTGTGTATAACTCAATTTGGACCAGCCTGAATTAGAGTGAATTATTTCTCAGGAGATGAGGAAGATTCCAGAATGCTGGATAAGGTGAGCAGGATTCAAGAGGGAGCAAAAAAGTCTGTAGGAAATGAAGTGTAAGTTATTAACAGAGAAGAGCTATTTTGTTTGGAGGAGCTGTATTAGCAGCTCTGCAAAATCGGAATTCATAAGCTCAAATCACTTGGTAACGATGTTAAATTAATACACCACATCTTTGCTTCTGTTCATTCAAGCCAGCATGAACCTCTGGAAAGTTTAGTTCTCTATATCCAAGGTACTAGTTGCTTAACTGCTGTAAATCATTGTAGCCCCACTCATGTTAAGGTCTCACTATGATTATACCAACTCCTGCTAACAGATGACAGATTTCAATGTGTACAATAGTAAAGGAATTTGAACCTTGATTATCTTTTAAATGTAACAGCACTTCATTCAAAGCCTTCTATTCAAATACAGAAACAGACTGACTGTCCCGAAAGTATCATC
>NW_020664471.1:11138775-11143651 GCF_002925995.2 Terrapene triunguis
CTTCTATTCAAATACAGAAACAGACTGACTGTCCCGAAAGTATCATCACACAAAGGAGTATCTGAGTGAAATCGTGGCTCCATTGCAATCAATTGCAAAACACCCCCTGACTTCAGTGCTGTCATAATATTCCCTACAGGCACAGACCAAGAGTTAGTAAATAGCTAACATCTTGGTTTTGTAGATCTAAACCCAGTTCTTTCAACTTTTTAGAAGACAGAACTGTCTGTCTTCCAGATAATATATTTTTGTTGTTGTGCATGTGAAATATTTTGAATAAGTTACATTTGTTTCATTTGCTTTTGGAATGTGATAAAAATTGTATCCAGTCATCAGACTTTTTCAATTTTTGATTAAAAAATTAATAGAAACTTTTATTAAACCCCATCAGCAGTAGAAATTATGGAATCCTGTAGACTTAAAACAAGCTACTATACTAGTATAAGTTTTATGAATGGAATGAAAACCAAGAAAAAATAAAATATTGCTTCTGAGTTCAAACAAGCAGTAAATGTATTGTGAGCACATGATATCAAAACCTTAGAATCATAGAATAGAATCATAGAATATCAGGGTTGGAAGGGACCTCAGGAGGTCATCTAATCCAACCCCCTGCTCAGAGCAGGACCAATCCCCAACTAAATCATCCCAGGCAGGGCTTTGTCAAGCCAGGCCTTAAAAACCTCTAAGGATGGAGATTCCACCACCTCCCTAGGTAACACATTCAAGTGCTTCACCACCCTCCTAGTGAAATAGTGTTTCCTAATATCCAACCTAGGCCTCCCCCACTGCAACCTGAGACCATAGCTTCTTGTTCTATCATCTGCCACCACTGAGAACAGCCTACCACCATACTCCTTGGAACACCCCTTCAAGTAGTTGAAAGCTGCTATCAAATCCCCCCTCACTCTTCTCTTCTGCAAACTAAATAAGCCCAGTTCCCTCAGCCTCGCCTCATAAGTCATGTGCCCCAGCCCCCTAATCATTTTTGTTGCCCTCCGCTGGACTCTCTCCAATTTGTCCACATCCCTTCTGTAGTGGGGGGACCAAAACTGGACACAATACTCCAGGTGTGGTCTCACCAGTGCCGAATAGAGGGGAATAATCACTTCCCTCCATCTGCTGGCATTGCTCCTATTAATACAACCCAATATGCTGTTGGCCTTCTTGGCAACCAGGGCACATTGTTGACTCATATCCAGCTTCTTGTCCACTGTAATCCCCAGGTCCTTTTCTGCAGAACTGCTGCTTAGCCAGTCGGTCCCCAGCCTGAACGATGCATGGGATTCTTCCTTCCTAAGTGCATGACTCTGCACTTGTCCTTGTCGAACCTCATCAGATTTCTTTTAGACCAATCCTCCAATTTGTCTAGGTCACTCTGGACCCTATTCCTACCTTCCAGTGTATCTACCTCTACCCCCAGCTTAGTGTCACCTGCAAACTTTCTGAGGGTCCAATTAATCCCACCATCCAGATCATTAATAAAGATGTTGAACAAAACCGGCGCTAGGACAGACCCCTGGGGCATTCCACTTGATAATGGCTGCCATCTAGACATCGAGCCATTGATCACTACCCGTTGAGCCCGACCATCTAGCCAGCTTTCTATCCACCTTATAGTCCATTCATCCAATCCATACTTCTTTAACTTGCTGGCAAGAATACTGTGGGAGACCGTATCAAAAGCTTTGCTAAAGTCAAGATATAACACATCCACTGCTTTCCCCATATCCACAGAGCCAGTTATCTCATCCTAGAAGGCAATCAGGTTGATCAGGCATGACTTGCCCTTGGTGAATCCATGTTGACTGTTCCTGATCACCTTCCTCTCCTTCAAGTGCTTCAAAATGGATTCCTTGAGGCCCTGCTCCATGATTTTGCCGGGGACCGAAGTGAGGCTGACCGGTCTGTAGTTCCCCGGGTTCTCTTTCTTCCCTTTTTTAAATATGAAGGGATTTTAAAATGAAGGGATCCTTTGTCACAGAGAAAAGAAAGATATGAAGATTTTTTAAATTAAAAAACAGCGATTTATACAGGGTTGGTCAGTTTTTTCTAAGATAAGATAATGTCATCAGCAGCAGTTTTAGATTATACTTATTATAGGAAATATGGGGAATTGCAGATATGGAAGTGATCTAATGGCAAGTGCATATTTAATTATCTAAAGGAACTGGCAAGTTTTTAAAAGCCACCATTCCATTCCATTTTTTGAACTATAAAGCAGACTCTTTATCCACTGGGCCTCACTTTATTTGGTTATTTACACCTATGGAAATATCCAGGTGTTCATTTATTTGTTGAAGGAGATTATCTATCTATCTACATCTATGATAGCATAAGGTGTTAATTCAGTAACTAAAGTATTAACTATCTGATAATGTAGACACAGGGGCTACCCAGGACTCCATATGAGTGGAGGCCTTCTATAGATTGGGAGCAGTAAAAGGAAATACAGTGTTGAACCTTGTAGTAGTAACAAATGCTATAACCTGAGGACAAATCTCTGAAAATATTAGCTTTAAAAACTGTTATTGCCAATGTTCACAGTTGTTTCATGGGTTATAAGCCAACTGTTCTACATCTAGACAGACAGATTTAGTAAATGTTTTTTTTCTTTAGAAATTGTCACTTTCATTATTTCAGAGTTTTAAGTTTGTATTTTATATACATCCTGAAAATTCTAAATTCTTGTCTGTGCCCCAGCCGAAAGGTAAGCTGTGGTACAGGAAAGGGGAAAGAAATATACCTAATATTAGCATACTGCTTTCCCCAAGCCTATTACCAATTATACAAGGTGCAGGGCAATACAGAGTCAGGTCCCTTGTCACTTGACTCCCTGTTCTGGGCATAAACCATTAGACCACTCTTTCTCCGTAGGAAAGAATTTACAGAGAAATAATTAAGCATTATTATGATGACAGTATGATTTTTCTTTGGTTGCTTGCATGGTGTTTTGGCTTGTATTTTGTTTGTCAGAGTATCTGGGCTGTCATGTGCAACTTTACTTTAATTGTTATTTAACATCCAAACATAACACGATGGCTGCTTTATCAATAAATGGTCCCTTTTCGGATCTGAAGTTTGGCATAGCTAATATATATGTACTCAGTGCTAATCCAAGGCTTTGGTTGAGAAATACAATTGACTTGCTTCATACTATCTGTTCAGGGTAGCAGGGATCACTTGGGGCTTGCAGGCCTAGTAGGCAGGCCGTGGCTCAACAGTCTGAGTCTTGGGATGGCCTTGCCAGGCAATCTGCAAGTTACCAAGTGGCCAAGTTACAATCCACATTCCCCAGTGCTTCCCAGGTCAGGCAGAGAAGGGGAGAAAGGGTAGGAGAGCCTGGGGCCTCCCTCTCTACTGGGTCCAGCCCAGAGTCCCAGGGAGAAGGGGTGAGGAGAGTCTACTGGGTTCAGCCCAGAGTCCCAGGGAGAAGGGGTGAGGAGAGTCTCAGGGCAGGTCTACACTACAAATTTACATTGGTGCAGCGTGCCGCTGCAGTGTGTCGAGTGAAGATGCTCTAAGCCATTGGGAGAGAACTCTCCCATTGGTTTCATAACTCCACCTCCACAAGAGGCTGTAGCTATGTTGGCGGGAGAAGCTCTCCCGCCAACATAGCCTTGGTCCCTTCTAGCTGGTACAACAGATGAGCCTT
This sequence comes from Terrapene triunguis, assembly GCF_002925995.2. Lineage (NCBI taxonomy): Eukaryota > Metazoa > Chordata > Testudines > Emydidae > Terrapene > Terrapene triunguis. Next base: position 11,142,431 of record NW_020664471.1, read on the forward strand.
CCCTGGGGCTCTTCCTACCTCCTCCTGTTCTCGCTCCAGTTTAGGGTGTGGTCATGGCACTCAGCTTCCCTCTTAGCAGAGGGTTGCTTCCACAGTCTCACTAGTTCAAACAGTTAGTTGGATCTTCCCAGTCCACTTTTCAGTGTCCACTTGCTTCTCCTTGTCAGGGGAGAGAGGCGAGAAAAAGGGGTGTCAGGCCTTTGGCCTCTTGGTTGGGTCTTACCCATAGTCCAGACTCTTCTCCTATAGATCCCTTTGTCCCAGAAGCTACAGCCCAGCTGCCTGCCTGCAGCCAGTCTCTCCTTCATTCTCCCCAGCTTGACTGTCAGAGTCTCCTTTTAAGCAGGCCATCCATTTGGTGCATGCTGTGCAGTTGCTGAAGGTCAGGGCCTTCTGGGCCAGAACTGCTCCATTACTCCTTTAGTCTCAGTGAGGGGTCTGTAAACCCCATCACAGGGAGGGAGATCTTTAATTGCACACTGCAACTAAGAACTAAGAACAGCCATACTGGGTCAGACCAAAGATCCATCTAGCCCAGTATCCTGTCTAGTGACAGTGGCCAGTGCCAGGTGCCCCAGAGGGAAGGACCAGAACAGGCAATCATCAAGTGATCCATCCCCTGTTGCCCATTCCCAGCTTCTGGCAAACAGAGGCTAGGGACACCATCCCTGTCCATCCTGGCTAATAGCCATTGATGGACCTATCCTCCATGAACTTATGTAGTTCTTTTTTGAACCCTTTTATAGTCAGCGTTCAAACTAGTAAGAGAGAAACTTAACTTCACAGAGAGCCCGCATATCATAGCAACATTAAAATGCTAAAGTGTGGCATCTGCCAGCTGGAGAGATTTACAGAACTTCTAAAGAAAAGAGATTACACCCTCTTTTTTCACCTCCACACAAATCACGCTAGAGAACTGATCCTCCCCCCCCCCCCCCCCCGCCCATGGCTTTTGAAGGACTCAAGGACATTTAGAAAACACAAGTTGTCAATTATGCATTCAGATCTTTCCCCAGTAAGTTATGCTGTAGATCTTCAAAAGCGGACATTCCCTAAGAGCTGGTATCCATGCTCAAGCTTTCTGGGGAATTCAAACCATTAGAAATCATTATTCATTTCATAGTCTCATTGTGACAATGACTACAATTTCAACAGGTGAAAACCTGTCTGGGAGGTTCTGCAAAGTTGTACAGAGATGTAGAATAATAAATAGCCTATGTG
>NW_020664471.1:11143661-11146245 GCF_002925995.2 Terrapene triunguis
AGAGCTAGAAGAACTCAATGAAAATGAAATACCCCTTGACAGATACACAATCCTACAGGAACAGAAGAAATAATGAGATAATTTGGAGACTGCTATGAAAAATTGTACATTGAACCTATGAAATAACCATGATCCTAAATAAAAAGTATAGCTCTATATTTTGAATGGATCCTCTCCTGCAAAAATGAACAGAGGAGCTAAAAGAAAATATAATCCAGACTTTAAAAAGAGGAAAGAATAATGGATGCCATCAAATCATTAAATAGTAATAAGTAAACATGGCTAGGCAACATTGTAGTAGATTGCTTTCAGAGACTCTTATAGATGCTTAATGCTGTTATACAAGCTATAAAGCATACACAGGAGACTGAAAATAACATGTATCATGCAAATACCTTTCTGCAATCCTGTATAGTACTGTTAATGGATACAGAATCAGCAATCAACAGAATAGGTTGAAATTGGTCCAGATCTTTCAGCATAGTTCCATTGAATCATATAGTTATTACTCTGGGGGGCATTCTGTGCTAAAAAATAAAATAAAATTCTGCATACAATATTTTAAAATTCTACAAATTTTATTTGTCAAAAACAACACTACATAATCACACCAGTTTCAATTATTTTGGTAATTTATTTCAAAATACCTGTCAGCAAGTATGTCTGTAACAATACAGACACACACAAAAATCCCCCCAGGATTAGAGTTAAAGAAACCCCTATGACAACCCAGTTCCTGTTTCTCTGCCCCCTTCCTCCCCACAAGCCCAGCCAGGGGGCCACACACCCACAACCCCTCCACCCCCAGAGCCCAGCCACTACACCCGAACCTCCTCCCCCCGAAAGCCCAGCCGTGGGGGCCCAGATACCTGCACCTTCTTCCCCCGAGACCAGCTGCAGAGCCCCTCCTTACCCAGATACCCGCACCCCCACCCAGAGCCCAGTCATAGCCCCCCTAGCCCAGGGATCCAGAGGGAGAAACAGCCTGATGTTCAGTCCCAGGGTTGCACGGAGTTTCCTCCGCGCCACCCTCTCCTTCCCTCAGGGCATGCTGGGAACTGCAGCTGCCAGGAACACTCTAGCTCCCTCTCCCTCCCCCTAGCATTGTCTTCTATGTGTGAGCTGGGCTCTGCCGGGTCCAGTGGCCCCTAGTGGCAGCCAGCAGCACTGCAGCCCATTTCTGTGGGGGAAAGGAAATTCTGCGTGCACGTTCATTTCTGCAAAATTCTGCATTGCACAGTGATGCAGAATTCCCCCAGGAGTAATTTATACACTAGCTAGGGATCTGGCCCATTTTACAAACAATACTACACATCAAGAACTTGCTTCTAATCTCAGTTACACCAATGTAAATCAAAAGTAACTCTACAGAAGTTACACAGTTGGAGCCATAGACTCTGAGCAGACTCCCCCCCCCCCCCGTTCCATAGGTTGGGCAGCAGTCAGGGGGGCAGGATGTGGAGCTTGAAGAGGCATAGTTAGGCCAGGAATATACAGGTCCTCGTCACTATATTGAATGACTGCTCTGTGATCCCCTAGATACTGGACCATTAGTTTTATTATTGGTGGTCAGCCCCCAGCTGTTCCCTGGGAGGCCATAGGAAGCCCAGTATGTTGCCAGCCCTTGTGATTCTTTTGCACATCATAGAATTTCAGCCAGGGCTGGACAATGATGTGAGAACCCCCAGCCCTCTTGCAAATTTCAGACCTGCTGGGGGGAGGGGGGATTAACCCCTCTCTGAGTGGCTGCTTTCCCCACTCACCTCCTGGGAAGAGCAGCCAATCAGGGCTGCTGTAGATGCAGGCACTGCTCTCTACCCCTCCCATCAGGACCCCACAACATTCTCAGAGGATGGGAGTGGGGAAGAGGGAGCAGAAAGAGCACAGCAGCTCCACTTCCTCATTCACCCTCCTCTCCTGTGAACCAGACAGCTACTTTCTGCTCCTTCCCCCTCCCCTCTCCCTCCCTGCAACATCAGACCTGAGAAGGGGACTATGGTGGACATATGCCCTAAGCCTGGGAAAGAGGAAGGAAGAACCCCTGGAAGCTGCAGCAGGAGCAGGGCTGGGGCTGGGGCTTGACAGAATTAATCAATTGGCAGGCAGGGGGACAGGCAGATGTGAGGGTGAGAGGTCCTGCAGCAGGGGCCAACAATCACCTTTCCAATATATTTGGGAGTGGGCAACAGTAATGGTCCCATGTGTGCATTGGGTAGGGTTGCCAACCCTCCAGAATTGTCCTGGAGTCTCCAGAAATTAAAGATTAATCTTCAATTAAAGATTGTCATGTGATGAAACCTCCAGGAATACATCCACACAAAATTGGCAACCCTGGCACTGGGAGAGTTAAAAAAAATCAAAAGAGAGATCAAAACACTATTTATCTCATGATTTTTGGCTAATCTCATGATTTGGGGGTTCTGACCCATGATTTTTGAACCTTTGAGTCTGGCAATAGTGGAACCATGCAGTCTGATTTTGCAATGCCTTGCTTCTTGTCAAAAACAACAGGAGTACTTGTGGCACCTTAGAGACTAAACAAATTTATTTCAGCATAAGCTTTCGTGGGCTACAGCTCACTTCT